>NC_056736.1:405258904-405378904 GCF_019279795.1 Protopterus annectens
GCAAGTGTCATGGTTTGGTAAAATCCACTGGGGAACAGACATGAAACCTTTCCTAGGAAGTACTAACAAAAATGCTGAATGACTTGTCCAAAAATGGTTTCAGACTTGATTGGTGTAAAAATGCTACACATTTACTAAATGGAGTATAACCTAGCCACTCGCACGGCATTTGATGATTCATCTTAACCCTTTTAGTTGTTGAAAGTTTTTGTTCTAAAAATAATTACTACTCCCGTTTTTTCATCAAATGAGAAGTTGCTCATTAGGTGGCTGTTGTATTTCAGTCATTCCTGGATACCAGCTGACTATGAAGGAGTTTCCTAGAGACACAGATATATCTGTTTTCAGTTTTAAGAAGTGATGGAAAAAGTGTGCATTCGATTGCTTTCTGTGGTGGCATAATTCATTAATAATTAAAAAAAAAAAAAAAGTTGTCCACTCTCTTCGTTCTTGGTGGATGGTTCGACTCAGCCACGTACTATAGCTCGAGAGCTCTTTACTGGTTCGAGGCTACCCGTTATCCCAGAATGCCCAGCGCCAGCTACCCATATCCCGTTTGCCGCTTTAGTTGCGAGGTTGCTATCAATACTGGCTCAGGCTTGGTATAATTTTTTGTCTCTCTTAAACTCAAATGTTGTGCTTAAAATTTGATATACTTCTTCTTTGGTAGTAGTTTGTAAATTTCTTTTACTGTAAACCCCCTTATCTCGTCCTTGTCCTTTACTAGGCTTCAAAGGGAGGTATTCGGGGGAAGGCTTTCATTGTACCCAACCCCCTGGCAAAATATTAGAAAAGACAAATGGGTACTAGCCATTATATCCGGTGGTTACAAGATTCCCTTTCATCAACCCCCTTTTGTTCAAAAAAAAAAATCCATCCAAGATGTTCCACCCAATCTAAGGGATCAGGCAGTCACAGAAGTTTCAAGACTGCTAGAAAAAAGCCATCCAGGAAGTCCCCACAGACCAAGTAGGATCTGGAACTTACTCAAGATTCTTTTTAGTGCCCCAAAAGACAGGGGACTGGAGACAGATTCTGGATCTCAGCAGGTTAAACAAGTCTGTACAAAAAGAAAAGTTCCGGATGGTTACACTGCAGTCCATTCTCCCTTTTGTGGATCAGGACAATTGGATGTGCTCCATAGATCTTCAGGACGCGTACTATCATATAAAAATGAACAGACGGCCCAGGAGATTTCTATACTTCCGGCTAGGGGCCAGTCATTGCCAGTTCAGAGCTCTGCCCTTTGGTCTCACCACAGCCCCCAGGATGTTCACCAAATGTATGGCAGTAGTCACGGCTCACCTGAGACATCAAGAATTCCAGGGGTTTCCTTATCTGGGCGACTGGCTCCTCACTGCTACCACCAAGCAACAACTTATAGAAGCACGTGATTACACCATCACATCCTGTGCTCAACTGGGCATCACAATAAACTTAGAAAAATCTGCCTTGTTGCCTTGTCAATCTATTACATACATAGGAGCAGAGCTAAACACAAGAAAAATTATTGTAAAATTGCCTCAGGAAAGCGTTTCCATTATTCGAAAACGGGTGTCACTTCTCCTGAGGAGCAAAAGAACTTGAACATATCTGACTTGAATTTTAGTGTCCATGGCAGCAGCCATTCTTCTAGTCCCCATAGCACGCTTTCACATGAGAATCTTTCAATGGCTTCTTTTCACACAGTGGTCCTTCCAGGAATTACCCATGTCTCACATGATACTAATTACGGAATCTTGCGAAAGACACCTTTCCTGGTGGATGGTCTCCCCACTAGTTTCTCAGGGCAGACCTTTCATGGAACCCCATCCGGTTGCCACAGTGACCACGGACGCTTCCCTGATAGGGTGGGGGGGGGGCATTATCTAGGGAAGACGGTACAAGGCACTTGGCAACCTCACGAGTACCACTTGCACATCAACGTCCTGGAGATGAGGGCGGCGCTCCTAGCATTGCAAGCTCTTCAAGACTCTCTCCCTGACGGGACTATTGCAATACAGACAGACAATATGTCAGTGGTTTGGTACATCAACAAATAGGGCGGAACCAGGTCTTAACCCTTGTGCCGTGCGGCCCTCAGACTGTGGCAGTGGGCGATTTTCCTCCCAACGTTTTCTGATAGCAATGCATATCCCTGGGACAGCCAACGTAATAGCGGACAGGCTCAACAGGGCTATCCTCATGCCTCACATGTGGTCTCTGAAACAGGAAATTGTGGATCTTATTTTCCGCAAATGGGGCCAGCCTTACTGCGTTCTCTTTGCCTCTCCCCTCAACAAATGCAGCAGCTACTTCTCCCTTGTTTCTCCTCCAGGACAGACTCCCAGGGACGCTCTAGTCCATGATTGGCTTCAGGGACTCCTTTATGCATTTCCCCCTTTCCCCACAATTCCAAACGTCATTCAGAAAGCAAAATCATTGGGTTACAGAATGATCCTCATTGCCCACTATTGGACAGATTTGGTTTCCGTTCTTTCAGCCCCACCTTCTAGCTCAACCTTGGATTCTGGACCCAGTACTGGACCTCTTGATTCATCAATCAGGTGGGCTACACCAATCCCTCCAATCTCTCAAGCTCACAGCTTGGTTACTCTACTTCCAATCCTAGCCAGGCTCCCCAATATTTCCCCAACAGTGCGTGATATTATTATTTCTTCCCTTAAGACAAATACAAGGAAAGTCTATGCTAGCAAATGGGGAAAAGTCCAGTTTTTTGACACAGGAGGTGGTGAATTTTTATCTGGAAACTTTCTTGAACTTCTCATATCTGTCTCAGAATTCAGACAGAGTATCTCAGGAGCCTCATGTTCATAACTTCTGTGATTTCTCATGCTTCCTCTTGCTAGGTTATGCATGAGGAAGATTCAGTGGTTTCTTAAAAAAAAAAAAAAAAAAAAAAAATTAGATTCCAGTCTAGTGCTTTGTCAAAAAGGATCTGCAAATGTGGAGACTATAGTAAAAGCAAATCCAAATGTTCTATGTCCAAGGCAGTCTGTAACTACAGACACCTCCTGCTTCACGTGAGTGGCAGTTTCTATGGGGGTAAAGGTGCAAGGCCTGTCTTAACTCCTCAGACAGGCCAAAGCCCGTCAGTGTCAAAAGGTACTGACTGTGATCAATGCCTTAAAATCTCCATCTATGGTCCTGAACGACTTCCGGTAATTACAGACCACATAGTGATGTGGTACAAAAACTATGAAAGGAGCACCTTCTGTGCAGGCTGGCTGTGATGGCTTGGGGATGTGGTTCTTCAGCACTCCCTTACCCTACTAGCATCTTTTATTCCGTCAGAGCAACACACAGTGGCAGACAAGGTATCACAAAAGGCAGCAGCGAGGCCACAGTAAACGCCGTTTTTATTGAAGTAGAGTGAGCGCTTTCGTCTGTGCTAATCCACCAACTTCTTCAGACAATTAACCACAACCTTTTACAACTTAAATAATGTCAGGTGGTCAATTAAGCAATTAAACCATTTTCTTTTAATTAAAGATGTACTGTTAAAAATGTGTCAACATTCAAGCCAGAATAAAGGTATAGTTTATTTGAATCATAGTATGTGCTACTGTCTAAAATGTGTTCTTTCAACTACACAAACAATCCTAAAATAGTTATTTCAGATGAACTGAAATAACCAACAGTAAAACCTAGCCATAGTCCTTGAAAAATGTATATATGTGTATGTCTATAATCTTGTTCAATCATTAAAACAGTACAATACATATTAACAACAGGCCCTAATTTTTCACACTATTCCAAAGTACACTTATACTTATATTAAAGATGTAAATTGAAACAACAAATGAAAAATTATATGGATTGCTTAAATCCAAAAATTGTAAGTGGACCACCATTCATTCAACCATAAATAATGGAACAAATAATGTAGTAATAATCTGTAATAACCATATTTGAAGTTACTTTATCTACTACGGGTCTTAATTTTAAGAAGTTATCTGATAGAAATGCATCACGTGAGCCGATGTACGTACTTGCCATTTCAATTCACATTCCTCCATTTTGAGCTCCCAAGGCCACCCCTAATATTGTGTTCTACCTGTTGTAGGACTACAAATTGAAATTTATGATTGGGGTGTTCATAATATGCCTCGCCAAAGCATTGGTAGTTATATTCTTACCAATACAATAGGTGTGTTCGTATACTCTGTTTAATTTTTCTCTCTGTTTTCCCGATTGCAATATACGTCACAAGAGACTCAACCACTCCTTGAGACTCGCAGTTAAACCTGCCCCTTGTATGGTAATCTTTCTACCTTAAATTGACCTTATTTGTTGTCCTAATAAATTTACACTGTGGACATCTGCCACATTTCAACATAACCATACCTCGTTTATTGACCATACTTCTCTCCACTAGGGATTTCAAATTGGGGCCCCTTTGGAAAGTCATGAGCAGTAGTTGTCCCAGTTTGATGAGACAAGTATCTTCACAAATAAAGGACCAATTTTTATTAAGGATGTCTCTAATGTGTCTAGCATCCAAAGAAAATGTGATGAATCTATTGGCTACACTATCATTGGAGTGATTTTCTGTCGCTATGTTGCTAACTATCCATCCAGTGTGTTCATGCTCGTAGCCTTTACAGACAATCGGGCGAAAGTGACCTAATATTCTCTTCCTATCAACTTCTTCATATATATTTTTTAAAAGTGGGCAAGAGTATGAAACTATTAGGCAGCAATGTTTGGCACTTGAGATTATTCAAGGCCTATAAGGCTAAGGACATTACCCCTAGGGGACTTGGGGTTAAGGTCCAACCATTGGTTCATAACCCAAATGAGAATTTTAATGAAGGCCTGGGGGGCAGCCCAACATAAGGCCACTATGGGACTTGTTGAGGTCTTAAGTGATCATTATGAGACGACCATCGATCAGGATTTGATTGGTATTACTAATATGTGTGAATCCATTAAAAATCTGAAGGGCAGCCTTTATTTGTGTCCGTTCTTAACAAACTTTGCGACGAATTGTTGGTACATGAGACACAACTTAAAGAAAAGAAAAAAAACACAAGTTTCTGAGAGACTTAACTGATTAATGTTAAGTTGTCTATCTCGCCTTCATTCTTGCTGGATGGGTTCGGAGCCGACCTCGGCCACTCTAAAAGCTCGAGAGTTGGTTCCACCGGCTCGAGGCTCCCCTTATATCCCACAATGCTAGGCGAGAGTTACCCCAGATCTCGTTTGCCGCTACAGCTATCGAGGTGTTGGTTTTCTACCGGTTCTTGGTAAGTGACTTTTATTGTGTAAATTAGTCTATTTAAACCCCTTTAATTTTAATATTTTACTCTTTTCCCTTAGTTTAGAGAAATTTTTATCTCCTTCTAAAAAATTCCCGTTTTTTTCCCTCAAGAACTTTAGGTTCTTCCCTTGGGCCTTCAGGCCTTTTCTTCTTTCCCTAGTGGAGTGTGTGCATTATTTCTTATTTTAAAACCTAGTTAGTGTTTTATTATAATTTAAACTTGACAGGGTGTAATTAGTGTGTTTGTGTGTGTGTTTGATTACACCTTTAGTAATGTCTAAGGAAGCAAAGGTCTCCGGATTCAAGAAGTGTGATGCGTGCTGTCAGAAAATGTCTCTGACAGACGCCACACTTTGTGTCTACTGTCTGGGACCTTTGCACCTGCAGGACTCCTGTGCTGTGTGCCATGGCTTCAGCCCCAGGGTCCTGCAGGAAAGAAAAAATAAATTGATCTTAAGAGGCTTACTGAAGCCAGAGGATTCCCTTTCTGTTTCTACAGGGAAGCCCTCTAAGGCATCTAGGTCTTCGGCTCCGACAACTGAGCCGAGACCTAAGGTTTCTAAACCTCTGCCTACATCGGCTCCGGCTGGAGCCGATGAGTCTCAGTCCACAGTTTCTGTGGTTCCTCGGCGCCGGAGCCGAGGTATTAGAAGTTCCCGTGTCGGCTCCGACCAGACCTTCGGAGCTGACAACTAGGAAGAGGTCCAGGTCACCATCTCTTGGCTCCGTTCATTCGGCTCCAGGATCTCCCCTGCTGTCTGAACGGAGCCAAAGATCTCACTCCTCTAGGTCATCGAGGCTGTCAGATCATGACCTTCAGAGGGTAGTGAGTCGACTTCTTAAGTCCGAGGCACTGGCCCAGATGCTTCAGAGCCCGACTCATCAGTCGATGCCTGCCCCGGTCCATCAATATATTCCTCCTTCGACTCTCTTGAGCTCGGAGCCGGGTCGCGTCGGAACCAAGACTGTGTTAGCGTCGGAGCCGATACATTTGTCTTCGGCTCCGCCGGCTCCGATTTCTTCCTTTGAAGAATCTCGGCGGACTTTCCTCATCGGCTCGAGGGTGAGTGGCATCGGACCCTTGTCCGACCCCCTCTCCTCTCGGTGCTTGGCGCTAGGAGTTCGGCTCCGACATCGCCTTGGAGCCATCTCTGTCGGTGCCGAGGGAGGTTCTTAGCTTCGGGCGGGGACCTCTGGCTTTGCCTGACAGGGGTGCATTCGAGGTCATGCGGAGTGTGTTAGAGCCTGGCTCTACTCCACAGTCTGCTCCGTCCCGCCTCCCCACGGTGCCTCTCAAGTCGACTCACTCCCTCATCCCGGACCGCAGAGAGCCAGCTCCTCAGGAACCCCCTGTGGGGATTTCATCCTCTTCCGAGGCCTCTCCTGATTTGGCAGAAGAGCCCCCTCGGAAGAGGAAGTGTAAGAGGAAACACATTGACTCACCTGAGTCCATCACGCCTGACACAGATTTGGATGATTCTGAGGGTTCCCCCCGTTCCCCTTCTGAAGATGTCTCATTTGCAGACATACTAGAGATCCTGAAACAGAGGGGAAATTGGCCAGCCCTTAACCCTTCAGAGGATGAATCTGTGTACCTTGAGGCGTTTGGCTCTCGCCCTTCCACCTCCTGGGTGTCTCCCCCCTTTGACACCCTCATGCAGGTGGTTGCTAAGAAGGCATGGACGGCTCCTGATTCAGTGGACCCCACTCCCAGGAGACCCTCCAAGTTCATAACGGCACCAGCAGACAAACAGTTCTTAACAAAAGGAGTTTCTGTGGATGCTATGGTGGTAGCTGCTGCCACTAAGAAGGAGCTAGCTGATCCTTCAGTACCTGTCCATCCACCTAACAAGGAATCTAGGTCCATGGACAGGTACGGAAGCGGATGTTCTCGTCAGCGACATTTACCATGCTCGCTGAACTACCTATGCCACTTTACTCGTCTTCAAAGGGACTTGATCAAGGAAGCGAGTGAAATGTTAAAGGACCCTACAGCTGCGGGTTTTCAAGATAAGATGAATACGCAGCTGGCTACCCTTAACTCCATAACCAACTCCTCCATGCCTTCTCTCTTGCGGCTGATGGAGCGAGTAGAGCCGAGGGACAGGTGTGGCCTTACGTAGGCATGCCTGGATGCGGCTATGTAATTCATGGACCCTTCAAGACGTCTTTCACTAACTCCCGTTTGATGGATCATCTCTTTGGTCCTCAAGTGAAAGAAACCTTGACTAGGTGTGAAACTGATGGCAAGACCCTTTCTGCCGCCGGAGTCCGTTTTCTACTCCTTCTAGGCCTTACCCCAAAGGCCAGAAAGGTGGAAAGATGTGGTTCCGTAAACAATCTCAAGGGACTTCGCCTGACGACAGAGTCGTTTCCCGCCAGAGGCAGAGGCGGAATAACAATGGTAGACGCCGCCCTAGGGGCAGGGGGTCCGCAGAACCAGGGCAATCGGGAAGCCTTCCTGACAAGCCCTTTCAGCATCCCTGAGGTGTTGCCCGACTGCCCATCTTCGAGGCAGTCGGGGAAGATTGTCACTGTACCCAGAAGCCTGGCTATCCCTGACTCAAGACAAATGGGTACAGTCCATCATTTCGAAGGCTATTCTATCCCCTTTCTTCGCATTCCAAATCAATCAAAAATCCCTTCCAGATGTTCCACCCTCAAAGGGATCTAGCGGTTTTGGAGATTTCAAAACTGCTTACAAAAGAGCAATTCAGCCAGTTCCAGCAGACCAGCAAGGATCCGGAATCTACTCAAGGTTCTTTTTAGTTCCAAAGAAAACAGGGGACTGGAGACCAATTTTGGATCTCAGTATATTGAACAAATCAGTCAAGAAAACAAGATTTCGGATGGTCACGCTACAATCCATCCTTCCCCTTTTGGGCAAAGGAAACTGGATGTGCTCTATAGACCTTCAGGATGCATACTATCACATAAAAATGAACAGACGCTCCAGAAGATTCCTCCGCTTCAGGCTGGGAACCAGTCATTTTCAGTTCAGGGCCCTGCCCTTTGGTCTCACCACTGCCCCCCGGGTGTTTACCAAATGCATGGCAGTGGTAGCTTCTCACCTGAGACAACAAGGATTCCAGGTGTTTCCATATTTGGACGACTGGCTCCTCACAGCTCCCACCAAGCATCTCCTTCTGATGGCCAGGGATTACACTTTTCGCATTTGTCAAAAGTTAGGCATTTCAATAAATTGCGAAAAGTCTGTTTTGTCGCCTTGTCGTACTATTACTTTCATAGGCAAATCTAGACACAGTAGACATGTCTGAGACTAACACATCAGAGAATAACAGACATTCACAAACTGGTCTCACTCCTTTTCAACAACAACAGAATCAAAGCCAGATTAGTTCTGAAAGTGTTGGGAATTATGGCGGCGGCCATACCCCTGCTTCCATTAGCCAGATTCCATATGCGGATCCTTCAATGGATGCTCTTTACTCAATGGTCATACCAGGAACTTCCAATGTCTCACACCATTATGATCACGCAAGCGTGCAAAAATCATCTCATGTGGTGGATGTCTTCCCCTCAGCTTTTGTTGGGAAGACCCTTTGATGTCCTTCATGGATGCATCTGCAGTCATAACAACTGGGTTGTCCTGTCGTCAGGCAGCCCTTCAGTCGGCCGGATTCCAAAGTCCGGGTCCGGCTTCGGCTGATGTCGCACTTCACCCGACGTCATCTCTGTTGGTCTTCGGGTATAAAGGCATCAGCCGACGCCATTTTCCTCAGTCTTTCTTGCGTGGCGCCAAGCAGAAGCTGTTCGCAAGTGCCGGTCGGTCGGATCCAGAGATTACTTCTACCGAATACTACCAAGACTTCTAAAGCTAAGTACCCGCTGGGGAACCTTTCTTGCCTCAGCCGATGTCAGAAAAAGTTAATAATTGTTTAACCTGTGGGAAACAAATACCTCATAAAGATTTCCACTCTCATTGCCTGCCTTGTTTAGGCCCAGCCCACGACGTAGCAGCCTGTTCGGCCTGTGCTTCTTTCAACCGACGAACGCTTAGGCGTCGGTCGGAGTTTGCAGAACAGTTTTTCGGTTCTGATTTTGCGTACATTATGCCGTCGGATCCTCCGACTTCCCAATCTGCCAAAAAACGCAAAGATAAAGACCGACACTCGCGGTCCGCGGTTTCGGCCGAAACCACGGTTAAGCAAGCCGCGAGTGTCTCTGTTTCGGCCAAAACCGAGAAAACTGCTCAAAGTACAGCTGAATCTATCTCTACAACTGAGGCCCCTGCTACCACTCTTGAATCGGCCTCAGAAATTTTATCCACTACGGTGGTTGCCACTGATTTATCAGACACCATTCCCTTGGATGTCTCTACCCCAGCACGTGGTGCAGCTAGGCCTCCAGCAGCCATGTCCATTAAGGCCTTCGCGAGGGCTAAAGCAGCCAAGACTACTAAAACAGTGCCTGTTAAACCCCCCACTACCAGGCCCTCTTCTAGTTCTCAAATGCTTACTTTGGCAGAAGATTTAATTTCATTAATCAGAGGATCTCAACTCACCCAGACGGGCCTCTCAGCCCCCAGAGAAGAGACCTAGGGCAGAGCCCCTGAGCCAGTGTCCTCTGATGATTCTGCTGATGAATCAGACATAACTGACCAGCCAGAGGCTCCTTTCTCCAATTTTGAAGATTCTGATGCTGAAGATTCCATTCCAGCTGCTTCCCCACCAGAAGAATTCTCCTTTGGAGAAACCTTACATGCCATGAGAGCAGTTCCAATGGCAGCAACAGGATTTTTCAGACTCCAGAAAAGACTTAGGACCTTTCTGCACCTTCCACAGCACAGGCCCTTAGCTATACCTCCTGTTCTCTCTGTGGTGGATGATGCTTTCAATGATGTTTGCTCCTCTCCAGATTCTTTACCCCAGCCCCTGCCAAACCAGACAGATTTTACAGGGTGCCAGATACTCATCACCACCTTTACAAGGCCCCACTTGCAGACCCCGAAACTATATCCCAGGGTCCCAAGGCAGTAGCCGCGACCATAGCTAACAACCCTATTCCTTCTGAAAGGGAAGCAAGGTCATTAGACAGATGGGGTAAAAAGGTCTACACTTCAGCTACTCTCTCAGCTAGAGCTTTAAACTGTCAGTTTCACATGATACAATACCAAGAGTTTATGCTTGATCAATTAACTAAAAAGCTAACCACTGATGAATCTCTTGATAAGAAATATTTATTAGAAATGGTAAATAACATACAACAGGTTAGTAACCATTCCTTAAAATGTGGCTATGATGCACTGGAGGCTTCATTTAGATCAGCCATGACTGGCACAGTGATAAGAAGGCATGCATGGCTAAATAGCAAGCTTTACCGGATCATGTTAAAGCTAAGTTGCTAGATGCTCCTATGGATAAGACAAGTTTGTTTGGTACACCTGCCCAGCAGGTTATAAAGAAAATGGAAGAAAAGGCAAAATCTGTCCAAACGGTTAAAGATTTCTTGCAGGTACAACCCCCAAGGTTTAGCAGGAACTGGCCTGCCAAAAATTGGTCCTTTCCTGACTCCACAAGATCTCAAAGGGGCAGGAACAGACGCTCCAGAGGCAGAAACCAATCTAGAGGAGGTGCCTACAGAGGACGACAGTGGCAAGGTAACAACAGAGGCACAGACACAACCTCTGCCACTACATCAACACAACCACAGTGACTTAACCCTAAATCCGCCTACCAGGGAACAAATAGCAGCTCCTTTAGGCGGAAAGTTAACCTTATTTTCAAAGAACTGGCACTACATAACAAAAGACAAGTGGATTCTACAAACCATAGATCAAGGCTACCGGTTCCACTTCCACACTTTACCAGTCAAAAGAGGAATGCCAAATCTACCTCCAAATCAAAAAACAGAGGCTCTACAACAGATAATGGAGTTAGCAAACATGAGAGCTGTGGAAAGAGTGCCAACAACAGAGCAAGGAAAGGGGTTCTACTCCAGACTATTCCTAGTTCCAAGAAAGGAAGAAAGTTGGAGACCAATTCTCGACCTGTCCACCTTAAATACATACATCCTTGTCCCAAAATTCAAGATGCTGACCTTACAGCAACTTCTTCCCATGCTGGGCAAGGAGTGTTGGCTGGTAACTCTAGATCTCAAGGAGGCATACCTGCACGTCCCCATTCGACCAATCTGCAGAAGATACCTCAGATTTCTTGCAGGATCAGAGCACTATCAATTCTCAGCATTGCCCTTTGGCTTATCTACTGCGCCCAGAGTATTCACAAAATGCCTGGCATCAGTAATCGCCCATTGCAGACTACAGGGAATTCAAATTTACCCATACCTGGACGACTGCTTACTACAAGGGGACAACAAAAGCAAGCTGACAACAGATTTACAAAGGGTCATTTACTTGCTACAAGCACTGGGATACACAGTCAATTTACAAAAGTCAAGGCTGATACCATCCCAAACAAGACCTTCTTGGGCGCGGAATTGGACACAGTGAAACAAATGGCATTCCTAACTACAGAAAAACAAAAAGAACTCCCTCTTTACTTCTTGGCACTAACAAAACTGAACAAGATAACAGCAAGGAAAGTACTCCAGGCCTTGGGCTTCATGGCATCATGCATAATCTTGGTCCCATTTGCCAGACTACATATGAGAACTACAGTGGTACCTAAAGAATTTATGGTCCCAACACAGACACAGCCGGGAAACAGAAATCCCACTAATTCCATGCTTAAAACAGGAGCTCCTATGGTGGGCTCAGGCATGCCAGTCAAACCCAGGCCTACCCTTTCGCAGATGTCAAGCAAGCCAGACCATCACAACAGACGCTTCAGACCTAGGATGGGGGGGCCCACATGCTGGACAAATGCGTGCAAGGACTCTGGACACAGGATCAACTTCACCTGCACATCAACCTAAAAGAAATGCTGGCAGTAAAACTGGCAATCCAAAAGTTCAAACCATTTCTCAAAGAGGGCCAGTTGATGATAAGGACAGACAACACCACAGTCATGTGGTACATCAACAAACAGGGAGGCACTCATTCATACCCCCTATGCAGAATGACTTTGGAGCTGTGGACCCTGGCACTCAGCTACAACATCCAGTTACAGGCAATATTTGTACCGGGAAAAGAAAATACTCTAGCAGACATACTAAGCAGAACCACTTCGGATGCCCACGAATGGAAGCTGCACCCGGACATCTTCAAAACCATCTCAAAGAAATGGGGAATGCCTCAGATATATCTATTCGCATCGCCTCTCAATCACCAGCTCAAAAAATTCTGCACAAGGACATTCCACCCACTAGCATGGAAAGTGGATGCGCTCTCCTTCAGCTGGAAAGGCCCAACAGCATATGCATTCCCACCTCTTCCCTTGATACACAAAGTACTACTAAAAATCAAGGAAGAACGTCCAAGGATAATCCTGATGGCTCCAAACTGGCCAAGACAACACTGGTACCCACTACTGAGGAGCATGTCTCGGAACAATATGTGGCCAATTCCCTGATGCCTTTGATGTTAACTCAGAACAACTACAGCATCATGCATCCAAACCTAAAACGTTACAACTGACTGCATGGAACATCACATAGCAGCAGCTAACACGGCGCTTTCCCAAAGAGTTAAAGACATTATTGTTGAAGCACAGACCTTCAACAAGAAGGAACTATGCTGGAAAATGGAAAAGGTTTGTCATTTGGAGTACTGAAAGAGGAAAAGATGTGTCAAACATAGATATGCCTAACATTCTGGAGTACCTGGCGAACTTCTTCATTCAGGCCTGTCCTACTCCTCCATCAAGATACATGCATCAGCTATTTCAGCAGAATACAGCTTTGATCCACCTGTTTTTTCGCACCCTTTGCTCAGGCAGTTTCTCAGAGGAATCAAGAATGTAAAACCTCCAAGGAAGCCACCATTACCAGCTTGGGACTTAAACTTTGTGCTAGAAAAGTTGACACTATCACCCTTTGAACCAGCAGCAACAGCAGACCTACAACACCTGTCATGGAAAACTGCTTTCCTACTGGCAATTACTTCAGCAAGGAGGGTTTCAGAACTACAGGCCTTAATGGCGGTGCAACCCTTCCTAATCTTCCACCAAGATAGAGTGTCCATGAGGACTAATCCTACATTTATGCCTAAGGTGGTATCCAGAGTGTCTTTAAACCAGGCAATCCACCTACCTACCTTCTTTCCCAACCCACAAAACAGAGGGAAAGAATACTGCATACCTTGGATGTACATAGACAGCTACGCTACTACTTGGACAGAACAAAAAATAGCAGAAAGACTGACCAACTTTTTGTAGCTTATGCAACAGGAAGGGAAGGAAAAGCTATTTCCAAACAGACAATCTCCAAATGGATAGGAAATTGCATACGATTCTGTTACTCCTTCCATGGAAAACCAATTCCACAGAACATAAGACCTCATTCTACAAGGGCAACAGCCACTACCACAGCCTTCTTACGAGGAGTGGCAACCAAAGACATTATTGAGGCGGCTACTTGGACCTCCGTGCATACATTTGCCAAGCATTACAATTTGCCTCTATATTCCAGATCCCGAGCAGGGTTTGCCACTGCTGTACTGCAAGGGATCCTAAACACACCATAATTTACCTTTATCCTCCTCACCTAGTTGGCTATGGTATTCTACCCAGTTGTTATGACTGCAGATGCATCCATGAAGGACATAGTACAGTTTTGTACCTACCATAAATGTAGATGTCCTAACTGGATAGCATCTGCAGTCAGGATTACCCTCCCTCCTTCCCTCTGTGGTACTCCTAGGGTGTTTACTCTCCTAATAGCTAGCTGGTGGGGGGGGAGTCTTTTATGGTGTATTTGTTTGTATATATGTACATACATGCTTATGTTTGTGTTTACCTCTATCTTTTTGGAAACATTGGCATCTATCCAAAATTTTAGCCTTCAAGAGGGCTACTGGCATCTGGGGCAAGAAACACTGAGGAAAATGGCGTCGGCTGATGCCTTTATACCCGAAGACCAACAGAGATGACGTCGGGTGAAGTGCGACATCAGCCGGACCCGGACTTTGGAATCCGGCCGACTGAAGGGCTGCCTGACGACAGGACAACCCAGTTGTTATGACTGCAGATGCTATCCAGTTCGGACATCTACATTTATGGTAGGTACAAAACTGTACTTTCCACCCCCTCCGGTTGCTACTCTGACAACGGATGCCTCCCTGATCGGGTGGGGGGGGGGCATTATCAGGGCAGGACGGTCCAGGGCACATGGCAACCAAACGAATTCCACTTGCACATAAATGTTCTGGAGATGAGAGCAGTGCTTTTAGCGTTGCAAGCCCTTCAAGACTCTCTTCCCTTGGGAACGATTGCAATCCAGACAGACAATATGTCTGTAGTGTGGTACATCAACAAACAAGGCGGAACCAGGTCATACCCCCTGTGTCGAGAAGCACTCAGACTGTGGCAATGGGCGATTTTCTTCTCAGCGGTTTCTGATAGCAACGCATATCCCCGGGAAGTCCAATCAAATTGCGGACAAGTTGAGCAGAGCAATCCTCATGCCTCACGAGTGGTCTCTGAAAGACTCTGTGGTGAGAGAAATTTTCCTCAAGTGGGGTCAGCCTTGCTGCGATCTTTTTGCTACTCCCCAAAACAGCAAGAGCAGAGAATATTTCACTCTATTCCCTTTACCAGGCCAACCCAGCAGAGACGCTCTAGTCCAAGTTTGGCCCCGGGGACTTCTGTATGCATTTCCTCCTTCCCACTAATCTCTCAAGTGATACAGAAAGCTATCGCTCAGAAGGCCTCATTGATCCTCATTGCTCCTTACTGGCCTCGACAGGTATGGTTCCCCTTTCTACATCAATTTCTTTTGGGCGACCGTGGAATCTGGACCTAGTTCCAGATCTTTTGATCCATCAGTCGGGTCAGCTTCATCGCCCTCCCTCTCTGAACCTCACTGCTTGGTTCCTCCAGTTCCAACCTTAGCCAGGCTTCCTCAATTATCTCACTCTGTTCGAGATATTTTGATAGCTTCCCATAAATCTTCCACTAGGAAGATTTATTTGAGTAAGTGGAAACGCTTCACATATTGGGCTCAAGAAAGGACATAGATCCTTTCACTGCTTCCATCCAATTAGTCCTTGATTTTCTAGCTGAACTCTTCCATGCAGGTTCATCTCCCTCTACTCTTAAAGTTCAATTGGCAGCTATTTCTAACTTTCATGTGGGTATTTCTGAATCTACCTTAATGTCCCACAAGCTTTGCAAAGCCTTTTGAAAGGAGTTTTCTTCTCAGACCTCCTATAAGAAATCCTCCTTCTCCTTGGGACCTAAATTTAGTACTTGCTTCTTTGATTCTTCCCCTTCGAACCTGCAGTCTCCTGTTCTTTAAAATTGCTATCATGGAAGACTCTTTTCTGGTAGCTATTACTTCAGCTAGAAGAGTTTCAGAGCTTCACGCACTCAGCTGTCGACCTCCTTATCTATTGTTTCATAAGGACAGAGTATCCTTACGAACTAATCCGTCCTTTTGCCTAAGGTGGTCTCGACATCAAATCTAAACCAAAGCATTGACCTCCTGTCTTTTTCCAGAGTATTCCAATAGGTCTGAACAAAAATTACACTGCCTGGATGTTCATCGTCAATTGAGGTACTACTTGGATAGAACAAAACAATTCAGAAAATCTGATCAGCTGTTTGTCTCCTATGCGAAAGCAGAAAGGGACTTTCAGTTTCAAAGGTATCATTATCCAGATGGCTAACATCTTTGATTTCCCTTGTATATGAAATTAGACCCCAAAAATTGCCTAATAAACCTAAAGCCCATTCCACCAGAGCTTTGGCTACTTCTTTAGCCTTCCAAGACAGACTGCCTATTGACACCATTTGTGCAGCGGCTACTTGGGCTACTCCTCACACTTTTATTTCTCATTATAAGTTGGATTTAGCTTCTAGGCATAGAGCTATTTTTGGTTCCACTGTTCTCAGGAGTCAGTTCCGTTAGGCCACCGGGACAAGATGCTAGGGACGGTCCCATCCAGCAAGAATGAAGGCGAGATAGACAACTTAACATATAGAAGTTATGTTCTTACGATAACGTTCCATGTTAGTTGTCTTCTTCTCGCCTTCTTCTTGCGCCCCACCCTCCTTCCCCGGGCCTGGACAGACCTAGAGGAGTTCTGATTGTGACCTCTCTTTCTACCACCTCTTTCTTAGGCATATGCTATTGTGCATATTTCCTTGTTCAGGATGTAGGTCACCCTTCTTTCTTCCTGTTGTTAGAGGTGGACTCTGTTTAGAGTTATTCTTTTACTTTTATAAGCTGGGGTTAGCTTACAAACGAGATCTGAGGTAACTCTCGCCTAGCATTGTGGGATATAAGGGGAGCCTCGAGCCGGTGGAACCAACTCTCGAGCTTTTAGAGTGGCCGAGTCGGAGCCGAGGTCGTCTCCGAACCCATCCAGCAAGAAGAAGGCGAGAAGAAGACAATTAACATGGAACGTTATGGTAAGAACATAACTTCTATTTCTAGTGGGGATCCTTTTTCTAAAACACAGGTTAAACAAGTTAGATTTCAGAATTCACCCCGTTTTGTCCCTAGGAGGAAGAGACCACAGTCCATTTTAAAACAATCGGGGTCACAACACGAGACTTCAGCTGAGGATTCTTCCTCTGCTGTTGAATCTGATGTGCAGGGCACCACAGACTCCCCTACACCCAAAAGAAATAACAGTCAGGGTACCCCTTTAGGTATACACAAAGGAGGGGCAGAAGAAAACATAAGTGCCATGCAAAATATGGAGGGCCTGTTACGCATGTTTGCCCAGAAATAAATTAATTGCAATGTGCTTAATATTTCTTCACACACTCTGTCATCAGTGCAGGTTCATGTTCTGAATAAAGGTTTGTCTTTTATTCCTGGTTACTTTGTTGCTGAGGACAATTTTGCTAATGACATTCTTTCCTTCTGTAGGCTATTGAATTTAAAACTTCTTTCAGGACAAATCTACCTCTGGCTCTCCATGAGGATTTCCGTTATCATAAATCGACATTTTTACCACCTATGAACCCTAATGTTTTGCAATTCCAGAGAAGTGTACTTGGGGATTTACATTTTGATGGGTGGGAACATCAAGTAGGCCGTAATAATGTCTGCAAGGTTGAATGTGAATGCATACAGGAGTTAGCTTTTAACCATGAATTAGTAATTTTGGCTGCTGACAAAAATGGGAGCGGTGGTTGTACAAGATTGGGTCAAATACAATAGGGAGGCTTTGAGACAGTTATCTGATGTTTGTTATTATACACATTTGTTTTTAGATCCTACGACTGCTTACAAAAACCAAATTGATAATTTTTTATCTATAGCTGAAGAAGAAGGCACTATTTCTAAGTATATCAAACAACAATTCGGTTTTGCCTTGTATCTATTTTTTACCTAAGGTGCACAAAAATCTGGAAAATCCACCGGGTAGACCTATTGTGTCTGGCCGTGGTTCATTAACTGAACCCTTATCTCAATATTTAACCAAATATTTAAAACCTTTGCTCCCCCGGTCAGGTCTGGAATTCAGGATACAACCAAATTCCTACAAATTGTCTGTGATTCACAATTGGAATCTGATTTGTTATTGTGTAGCCCCGATGTATCATCATCATTATATACGAATATTCTTCATAGGGCTGGTATTGAGGCCTTGCAATATTGGTTGGAGGTTTCTGGACTATATGCATCTAGCTTTAACGCCTTTTTGCTTAAAATGACTGAACATGTCCTGATGAAGAATGTGTTTTTGTATCCGAATACCATTTATTTACAGATCAGGGAAACAGCCATGGGTGCTTCTTTCACCCCGATTTATGCTGACTTATTTATGGCTTTCTTAGAGCTCGAAATTATTTAAGACTCTAATCATAACATTTTTCTGCAGGACATGGACATATGGAGGCGGTATTTGAATGATTGCTGGTTGGTTTGGAGGTCTGACTTTTTGTATCTGCAGGAGTTTATTTAAATTCAAATAAGTGGGGAATTCAGTAAGTGGGGAATTCAGTTTATGGTCAACTGCAGTAAGGATGAAATGATCTTTTTGGATGTGTTTGTCACCAAGAATTCTGACAAAACTTTAAATACTGTGGTTCACCGCAAGTTCTCTCAATACAACTCCTATCTCCATGCCACCAGCTATCATCTACCACATATATGTCGGAATATACCCAAGTCTCAGTATATGAGGGTTAAACGTATATGTTCAGACAACTCCACGTACTTAACACGTCCTCACGGCCAGGCTTATTCAAAGGGGCTACAAAATGGACAAGTACAAATTGGGGCAAGTACTATCAGCTAGGAATTCGGTTGATTCTATGCACAGGGAACAACTGGTGAATTGCAATAAGGCCGAGTCCAATAATACTTCAACATTACGTTTTGATCACTTCTTATGGTCTGAATACCACCAGACTTAATTGATGGTGTACAACGCAATTGGAACATACTTTTGGCTGATGAAAGATTGTGTGAATTCATTAATCATAGGTGTACGTTTTCTTTTAGGAAAGGTAGGAATGTGGGTTCCCTGTGTAATCCTTACAAGAAGGGACATTATCCCTTAGGGACCAATATTCAAAGAACCCACTTAGGTGATCGTCTAAGTGGTTTCTTCCCTTGTGGCCACTGTGTTTATTGTTGTGGGATGAACAAAACCAAATGTTTTACTAGTTGAAATACTGGTACAGTTTGTAACATTTCTATATTTGCCAATTGTCAGCCCGATTGGGTCATCTATTTGGTTACACGTAGTTGTTCTGTTCTGCATTCTACGTCGGGCAGACTGCAGAGCATTTATCTGACATTAGGAACCAACGCACCAACAACGCTTTATATAAACGCACACGGAAACATCCTAGTGCAAATTTTAATTTTACCATTATTGACCAGATTCAGGGCAACAGAGGAAAGATTTCTGGTTGGCATGACATTTTGAACAAATTAGAGAAAAGATGGATCATTAATTTGGGTGGTCTTTTTTCCCCCCTGGTTTCAATGAACATTTGTAGTATATTAAGTGTTTGTAATGATGACTGACAGGTGCTGTCTATATAAGGCAAACAGCCTTTTTGGTTCTTCTTTTGCTTTTTGTATTTTCACTGATGAATGTTTAATTTACAAGCCAAAACCGGTTTGGATTTTTGTACCGTGGGCTTTTTGCCTTCTTTATGTGCCTTTTGGCATTATTTAGTATTAAAATATATCTTTTTTTTTTTTTTTAAGGGGCACCATTGTCTGCTGGTCTGTTGTTTTTTGGGATGCTTTTTGAGACCTGGCAGTTGCCTTGCGTGCAGGGACTGTGCTTTGGTGTTACTGGTACACAAGGTACCAAGATGATGCGTTTTATCTGGAAGGGGATGTGCAACTTATTGAAACTTTCATTAACAACATCAAAACTTTCACTTCGTTTCTGAATTTCACATATCAGATAGGGTATAAGGGCATCAATTATTTGGATGTGCTCAAGTAAGGATAGCCTGAATCAAAGATATAGAACTACCATCTAACGCAAGCCCACTTATTCTGATGCCTTTTTGCATTTCACCAGTAGCCACCCACTACATCAGAAAAAGGCAATGAAAGGGCAAAGCGGTTAGGGCTGCTAGAATGATCTCTTGTTATGGTGAATTCACAGATGAATGTACACTTCTTAAATCTATGTTTTTAAAAAGAGGTTACCCACTGGGGTTCCTCAATAATATATTTGAAGAAGTTGATAGGAAGAGAATATTAGGTCACTTTCACCTGATTGTCTGTAAAGGCGATGAGCATGAACACACTGAATGGATAGTTAACAACATAACGACAGAAGATCACTCCAATGATAGTGTAGCCAGTAGATTCATCACAACATTTTCTTTGGATGCTAGACACATTAGAGACATCCTTAATAAAAATTTGTCCTTTATTTGTGACTATGCTCGTCTCATCACACTGGGACAACTACCGCTCATGCCTTTTTCCAAAGGGGCCCTAATTTGAAATCCCTAGTGGAGATAAGTATGGTCAATAAACTAGGTATGGGTATGTTGAAATGTGGCAGATGTCCACAGTATAAATTTATTAGGGCAACAAATAAGGTCAATTTAAGGAAGAAAGATTACCATATAAGTGGCAGGTTTAACTGTGAGTCCCAAGGAGTGGTTTATGCAGCAACTTGCGTCTCTTGTGACGCATATTACATCAGGAAAACTGAGAGAAAAATTAAACGAAGAGTATACGGACACACCTATTGTATTGGTAAGAATATAACTACCAATGCTTTGGCGAGGCATATTATGGAGCACCCCAATCATAAATTTCAATTTGTAGTCCTACAACAGGTAGAACACAATGTTAGGGGTGGGCCTTGGGAGTTCAAAGTGGAGGAATGTGAATTGAAATTGCAAGTACATACATCAGCTCACGTACGCCCAGGGCTTAGTGATTGCATTTCTATCAGATGCCTTCTTAAACTTAAGGCCCTTTAATAGATAAAGTAACTTCAAATATGATTATTACAGATTATTACTATTTATTATTTGTTTCATTATGTATGGTTGAATGAATGGTGGTCTACTTACCATTTTTGGATTTAAGCAATCCATGTAATGTTTCATTTGTTGTTTCAATTTACGTCTTTAATATAAAAATAAGTGTACTTTGGAATAGTGTAAAAAATTAGGGTCTGTTAATATGAATTGTATTGTTTTAATGATTTGAATGATTTGAACAAGAATATAGACATATACATATATGCATTTTTCAAGGACTATGGCTAGGTTTTACTGTTGGTTATTTCAGTTTATCTGAAATAATTGTTTTAGGATCGTTTGTGTAGTTGTTGAAAACACATTTTAGACAGTAGTACATACTATGGTTCAAATAACAGAAACTATTCTGGCTTGAATGTTGGCACATTTTTGACAGTATATCTTTAATTTAAAAAAAAGTGGTTTAATTGCTTAATTGACTACCTGACGAGTTGTAACAGGTTGTGGTTTTTAATTGTCTGAAGAAGTTGGTGGATTAACACTGACGAAAGCGCTGACTCTACTTTAATAAAAACGGTGCTAACTGTGGCCTCGCTGCTGCTTTTTGTGTGATTTATTAGTGGCAGACAAGGTGACAATTACCAAGATAGACCCTCATGAATGGAAATTAAATGAGAATTTTTTTCAGAAATTGATGTAGTTGTGGGAAACATCTCCAGTAGATCTTTTTGCCTCCTTTCAAACCGGCAGATTCTGCTCTAGGACTCCTTGCAAACAAGCCTGGAAAAACAGGTGCTTTTTCTTGTGGTCAGAAGTGTTTCTATATGCCTTTCCACCCTTTTTCCCTGATGTCTATGATAATTCAAAACCACCCAAAGATCATTGTTGTGACTCCCTTTTGCCCAGACCACAATCCTTTTTAATGAGTTGGCCAAGGTCAGTTACCACAAGCTTCCTCACAACCTGGTCCTGTTTCTACCTCTGTCATCTTCAGCTAACAGCCTGTATGATTCAGTTTGGATTCTTTGTAGGCATCTCTTTCTTGGCAGCATGCAGCAGCTATTAAAGAAAGCAAGAAAACCTGCTACTAGAAAAATCTTATATTGGCAAGTGGAAAATTACTTTCTAATAGGTGCCTAACTAATAACCTGGGTCCCATCTGGGATTATGTATCACTGGTGCTTAAATATTTGTGAGTTATCATTTGGCCTCTCCTATTTCTCTAGCAAGGTACCTTTTGCAGCCATTTCAGCATATCTGCCTAGGAATCTTCCACTTAAGTTTGAGTTGTTTTGGAATGGAGTTTTGCAGCTGAGACCTCATTGTAAACAGGTTGCTCTTTCATGGGATCTTTGTGCTAGAGAAGTTAGCCATGTCTCCATTTGAACCTGCATTATATAGAAAACTGTTCTTGTTGCTGTGACATCCTCAGGAAGTGTATCTGAGTTTGAAGCTGTCATTGTTGGTGAACCCTGTATGGTCTTCCCGTAGAGAGAGGGTTATATAAAGCAGAAATCCCTAATTCATGCCCATATTCATTTCCGAGTTTACTTACAATCAAGTCATTAGTCTACCTGTGTTCTTATCTTGATCCTAAGAATCTGGGAGAGGATTCTGTGTACTTTGGAAGTGTGTAAACAGAACCAAGTCTTTTTTATGCAACCAGAACAGCTGTTTATTTTTAGGATGGGACAAAGAAAGGACACCCTTTATCAAACTAGACCATTTCTAGGTGGTTTTCCTCAGCTATTGCCTTTTCCTTCCACCATGGCAAATCTATCCCAGGTAGTATCAAGGCACATTCTACTAGAGCCTTTGGATCTATGATGGAATACTGGAAAGGAATGGGCAGTAAAAATATTCTAGAAGCAGCTACATGGTCCTCTGTATGTACTTTTGCAAAGTGTTACAAACTGGATTCCTTTTCGAGGTCCATGACTGGAATTACTAGAACCATGGCTCCTGAACACTTTCCACCTCTTGAGTTGGATAGACTTTGGTAATTAACCTATATAGGCAAAGGCTACTGCAGCAACAGACAGAATAGTAAACATAATGCAGTCATGTATGTTGCACGTACCATAACAGTAAATGTTTGAAATCCTTACTGCTGCAATACCATACCCACCCTTCACCTCCTTACTTCTGTGTATATAGTTAATTGTTGGGATATAAAGTTGTTGGTTACTGTTTTGTATTTGTCACATATAAGTAGGGGACTAGCTCTCCTTATGGACCATTTTAAGCTTAGCCAATTTCTGTAAGTGAGAATCAAATCCTGTACCTTTCATGTGCGAGGTAAACAGCTTAACCATTATACCAACACCCGACCTCCTACTGTTTGTATTGTTTAGTGGTTCAGGATGACTAAGCTCTTTTTCTATTTGTATGGGAAAAAATCCTAAAATTGTCTACACTGTGATGGCTGATTTCCCTCCAATGAACTAGCCAGTCAGCAGTCGGAGTGTAGGTGTTTGAGGGAGCCAGAGCTCCAGAGCTTTGTGTAGCTGACCTGTTCTTGTATCCTAGTTAGCATACAATCTATATAGCCAAAAGGTACTGTAGCAGTGAAGAATTTAACTATCTACTGTTATGGTAAGTGCAACTTACATAACTGTACTTTCTTATTCCTCACTGATAGCTCAGAAGCACCTGCAGTCATATTCTCTGAACAGTCACGTCTCGTGATTTTTTTTTTTTTTTTTTTTTTTTATTCAAGTGCCAGAAGCTTTGGGTCCCTGAACCTTTAAAGGGTGGCTACTGTAGTACTTTTCTTAGAGTCCGCTCTCCCTTGAAAATCCTTGGAGGTGGTAGAAGTCTGGTAAGCATTCCACTCTAACCATCTTTACAGGATCAAGAAAAAAATGGATCTTCATCTGAACCAAGAAATATTTCTTCCTCCTTGGTCTGTATCAAATTAGTCTAGGCCATCTTGGGCATCTTTTTAATGTGGATGTCAGTTACTTTGCTGTGAGGTGCTTGTGTTTGCCAGATTAGCATTTTATGATCTAGTACACATCTGGCTCAGATGAAACAGGTGAATTTTATACTCTGCATGTTCTTCCCAAATTAAGCTTTCTGGTTTTAAGGACTAGAAGTGTGTGCCTTGGACAATGTTTTTGGTGATCACCTTAACCTGTGGGAACTTCAGGCTTTACTGTATGTGTAAAGAGCTTTACCTTATTTTCAGTGAGTACTAAGACTGACATCTGACAAAATCACCCTCTTGTGAAGATGATTTCTGAGCTGTTGCTCCACAAGCTCATTCATCCAGTGCTTTTTTTAATGGCTTTTGAAAACTGGGAGACTGTATCCTCCATGATGTTCTTCATCTCACATTGCTGCAGTCCTTACTTATGGGTAGTCCGCTGTCCTCGGTCGGCCCGAATACCAAAGTATTAGGCTGACGTCGGTCATGGGCGCACAGCCCTGACATCAGAGCGTCAGGGTATAAAAGCGCATGACCGACGTCATATCCTCAGTCTTTTTTGCCGCATGGTCCGATGCAGAAGCAGCGTTGCAAGTGCGCTCCGGCTTTCTGAAATTTTTCGTTTTCGGAGTTTCAGACATACCAAGTTGGGCTAAGTGTTGGGGAACATTTTTGTTTTTTCTTGCCTCAGTTTTTTACCGGATGTCAGAAAAGGTGAATAATTGTATTTCTTGTGGGAAGCAGATACCGCATAGGGATTACCACTCGCTTTGTATTCCTTGCTTGGGACCGGAGCACGACGTAGTTGGGTGTCGGTTTTGTGCTAGGTTTAATAAGCGCACTATTAAGAGAAGGCTAGATTGCGCTAGATTAGTCTTTGGCAAGCGGTGTAATTATAATATGCCGTCGGATCCTCCGACGCCCGCTTCCACGAAGAAGCGTAAAGACAAATCTGTAAAGCCTAGGCAGGATGATTCGTCCATTTCGGACGCCGGTCCTTTGGAGCCTGCAGTGGAACAGGTGGATCCGGCTGAAGTTTCTGTTGAGTCTCAGGGGGAAACCTTGATTTTACAGGATGTGGCCTCACAGGAGTCAGGTCAGGCTGAAGGGGCCTCTCAGGTTACTATTCTCCCTTCTTTGCCTAAGGGGGTTAGGCCTTCTGTTACTGTTTCTAGGGCTCCTTCTAAGGGCAGGTCTGTTTTGCCTTCTTCTGGGGTTAGTTCTGGTTCTTCAGGGTCTGTACCTAAGAAGCATATGCTTAAAATGGCAGAATATTTGATTACCTTGATTAGAGGTTCCATGCCCCCTCCTGATAAGAGGCCCAGGGTAGAGCCAGAGTTGGAAAGTTTGGAGCAGGCCTCAGATGATTCTGAGTCTTCTGCTGAAGACATTCAAGATTTTCCTCCTTATTCGGATTCCGATGCAGAGGATTCCACTCCTTCTGCTTCCCCCCCAGAGGATTTTTCATTTTCAGAAACCTTACACTCTGAGGGAGCATTTTAAGTGGGAAGGACAGGATTACTCAGATTCCAGAAAGAGGCTTAGAGAGTTCTTGTTTTTACCACAGCATAGACCCTTGGCTATACCTCCTGTTTTGGATGTTGTTCAGGATGTTTTTTCCGAGGCCTCATTTAATCCACATTCTTTGCCTCCTGCACCAGTTAAACCGGACAGGTATTATAGGGTACCTGAGGCTCATAAATATCTATATAAGAGTCCTAGGGCGGACCCAGAAACTATTAGTCAGGGGCCTAAGGGTGTTAGGGCTTCTGTTGTAAAGAATCCGGTTCCTCTAGATAAGGAAGCTAGAGCTTTGGACAGATGGGGTAAGAAGGTGTACACCTCTTCTACTTTAGCAATGAGGGCTTTAAATTGCCAGTTTCATATGTTGAAATATCAGAATTCCCTCCTTTCTCAGCTAAAATCTAAAGTGGATGCTTTGGCAGAGGGCATAGTGTAAAGAATTGCAAGATTTGGTGCATGTTTCTGAACAGGTGGGGAAACATTCTTTGCAGTGTGGCTTTGATGCTTTGCAGGCTTCTTCTAGAGTGGCTGACACTGGTTCAGTTCTTCGTAGGCATGCCTGGCTTAAGGATCAGAATTTATCTGAGCATGTTAAGTCTAGAATTCTGGATGCCCCTTTACAGTCTGAAGTTTTGTTTGGTCCCCCTGTGGAGTCTGTTTTGAAGAAAATGGAGGACAAGGCTAAGTCTATGCAGACTGTTAAAGATTTTTTGCAGGTTCAACCTCCTAAGTTTAGTAGAAATTGGCCTGCTAAGGGGTGGACATAACCTTCTTCCGATTCTCAGTCTAGGGGTAGATCTAGACGTGGTAGGGGCAGAGCTCAGAGTACCTTTAGGCCTAGAACATGGGAGTTCGCCTGCTCAATCTGCTGGTGAGGGTAGGGGCCAGTCCTTTCGTAAACAGGCCCAATGACCTGCATTTTCAGCTGCCAGATTCTTCTTGCCTGGCAGCTCCTTTGGGAGGAAAACTAGCTCTCTTCAAGAAAAACTGGTTTTTAATCACCCAAGACAAATGGGTGTTGGACATTATAAACAAAGGTTACAAATTTTATTTCCATACATTGCCTCCTTTCAAAGGTATGCCAGACATTCCTCCTCGGCAAAGGATGGAGGCTCACAAACAGATTTCATTACTTCTTCACATGGGGGCTATACAGCCAGTACCTCCTTCAGAGGTGGGTCTAGGGTTTTATTCCCGCCTGTTTCTAGTACCAAAGAAAGGGAACACGTGGAGACCGATCTTGGATTTATCTCTCCTCAACACTTATTTGGACATTCCAAAGTTCAAAATGTTGACATTACAACAGCTTTTACCTCTACTGGGACAAGATCACTGGATGGTAACTCTGGATCTAAAAGAGGCTTATCTTCATGTTCCTATCAGGCCCAGTTGCAGGAAGTACCTGCTGAGCTGGAAATTTACATTATCAGTTCTCTGCATTGCCCTTTGGCTTATCTACTGCGCCAGAGTGTTCACAAAGGTTCTCGCCCAGTGATAGCCTTTTTCAGGATGGAAGGAATACAAATTTATCCTTATTTGGACGATTGCCTGATTATTGCACAAGACAGGGACGAGCTTCTTCAGCGTCTACAGTATGTGATGGTAGTGTTAAGATGCCTAGGGTATTCTGTGAACGAAACAAAGTCCAGTCTAGTACCCTCTCAGGACATGTGCTTTCTGGGTGTGAGACTGAATACAGCTTCCCAGATGGCCTTTTTGACCCCGGACAAACAGAAAAGTCTTTCACTTTATTTCCATCAAATGTCTCTACAGTCCAGGCTGACTGCAAGGACAGTCCTTCAAGCCTTGGGGTTCATGGCATCTTGTATTCTGGTGCTTCCCAATGCCAAATTGCATATGAGGAAGCTTCAATGGTATCTCAAAAATCTATGGACACAACACTGCCAAGATCTAGACACTGTCATTCAGATAATACCTTGCATTCAGAAGGAATTTTTGTGGTGGGCTCAGGAATGTCACCTAAACAAGGGACTCTCTGTGACCCGACCAGAGGCGAGTCAGATTCTAACGACGGATGCCTCGGACAAGGCTTGGGGAGCACACCTCAATGGAAAATGGGTGCAAGACACGTGGCCTGCCAGACTTCAACATTTGCATATCAACTTGAAGGAGATGTTAGCGGTGCAAGACACGTGGCCTGCCAGACTTCAACATTTGCATATCAACTTGAAGGAGATGTTAGCAGTACAATTTGCATTGATGGCTTTCAAGGATTTACTTCACCCAGGGCAGGTGTTGATTCTAACAGACAACACAACTGTCATGTGGTACATCAACAAGCAAGGGGGAACTCATTTGTACCCTCTTTGCAGACAAGCGATGATTTTGTGGGAGACAGCTCTCAGTTACAACCTCAATCTTCAGGCAAGGTTTCTACCAGGAGCACAGAACTCCTTAGCAGATGTATTGAGCAGACAAATTAGTGGGTCCTCACAAGTGGAAATTGGATCCTCAGGTATTTCAAAAGTTGACAGTGTCATGGGGAACTCCAGACATAGATCTGTTCGCTTCTCCACTAAATTACCAGTTGCCAAAGTTTTGCACAAAAAGGTTTCATCCCACAGCTTGGAAGGTGGACTCTCTGTCATTCAGTTGGAGCACTCTTCATGTATATGCCTTTCCACCTCTACCTCTTCTGCCCAAGGTTCTCTTGAAGGCCAGACAAGACAAGCCATCCATGATCCTGATAGCACCGGATTGGCCTCGACAACACTGGTACCCGCTACTGAGGAGTTTGGTCCGGGAGCCTCCATGGCCTCTGCCTTTGATTCTGCACCTTTTGTCTCAGGAGGGCAATCACTTTCTCAATGTCAGAATTCAGTCTCTGCACCTAACAGCCTGGCATATTCTGTTTTAGACTCTGGAGGTTCTCAGCTTCCACAGCAAGTTTTGAATGTTATTTTGGAGGCCAGGAGGCCTAGCACAAGGAAAGTTTATGCTGATAAATGGAGGAGATTTTTTATTTGGAGCAAAGGGAAGGACTTTGATGTTTCCAAGCCTAATTTGAGTGCTTCTTTACTATATCTTACTGAGTTATTGGACAAAGGTTTGTCCTTCTCCTCCATAAAGGTTCATGCTGCAGCCATTTCGCTAATTATGACTGTGACCCTCCTTTATTCTCTCATCCTTTGTTTAAGCAGTTTCTCAGAGGGGCAAAGAACATAAGACCCCACGTAGAGCTCCTACTCCTGCTTGGGATCTCAATTTTGTGTTGGAAAAGCTTACTCTACAACCTTTTGAGCCTGCAGCTACTGCCGAGTTAAAGTATTTGTCATGGAAAACTGCTTTTTTGTTGGCCATTACTTCTGCAAGAAGGGTTTCTGAATTACAGGCCCTTATGGCAGTGGAGCCTTTCTTGATTTTTCATAAGGATAGGGTATCTTTGCGTACTTAATCCTTCCTTTATGCCTAAAGTGGTTTTGAGTGTGGCCTTAAACCAAACTATTCATTTGCCTACTTTTTATGCAAATCCTCAGAATAAAGGGGAGAAGATTTTGCATACTTTGGATATTCACAGGCAGTTGCGTTATTATTTGAGCAGAACCAGGGAGTTCAGACAGTCTCAGCAGTTGTTTGTTTCTTTTGCTTTGGGTTCACAGGGTAGACCTGTTTCAAAACAAACTATTTCTAAATGGATTGGGTTTTGTATTTCTTTTTGTTATTCCCATTATGGTAAGGAGATTCCGGCTGGAATCGGACCTCATTCCACTAGAGCTACTGCAACTTCTACTGCCTTTCTAAGGGGGGTAGCTACAAAGGATATTTTGGAAGCAGCCACTTGGAGTTCAGTACATACTTTTTCTAAACATTACCACCTTCCTCTTTATTCTAAGTATAGGGCTGGATTTGCCACTGCAATATTACAGGGCATTTTAGCAGCCCCTAATGCTTTATGATTTTGCCAACCTCCCTTTCCCGTTGCTTTGGGATTCTACCCATAAGTAAGGACTGCAGCAATGTGAGATGAAGAACATAGTACAGTTTGTACCTACCTTAAATGTAGATGTTCGAAGATCCACATTGCTGCAGTCCAATTTTCCCTCCCTCCTTCCCCTCTGTAGCTTAGCATGGTTATATGGTTTGGGTTATGGCTGTAGTTGGGCATATCTTTTGGGAAGGTACTCTGTTTTTTGGCTGTGGCCTTTCTTTTGGGGCCTTCTGACATCTGGGGCAAGAAAAGACTGAGGATATGACGTCGGTCATGCGCTTTTATACCCTGACGCTCTGATGTCAGGGCTGTGCGCCCATGACCGACGTCAGCCTAATACTTTGGTATTCGGGCCGAGGACAGCAGACTACCCATAAGTAAGGACTGCAGCAATGTGGATCTTCGAACATCTACATTTATGGTAGGTACAAAACTGTACTTTGTGGATTTACAGTTTTTCCTTCTCTGTACCCATATCATACTGTAACGTCCCTTCTGTGGGACAGTGATCAGGGAGCCTCAGTCCTCACCACTGACACCGGTGGGGAACGTTCACATTGAAAACTGCACATGCCAATATTTTCAGATACAGCTCTCTGCACCAAGTATGATTTCCCTTAAGAGCACACACGGAGTGTACACTCAAGTCCTTCTCTCCAGGCCCCAAGTAAGACTCCCCACTGACCACTACAGAGCTGAGTCCTTAGCTGGCAATTCCAAGCCAACTCTTCCACCACCCTGTCTGTGAAGTCATTGCTCTGTGTCCCTGTTCAAAGTAGCTGACACACACACAACGTTCTTTGAAATTTGATTTTTACACACAAACACACACACACTTTACAAAAGCTGGCACAGCTTATCAACTCCACCCAGACTATGAGGTAGATTCACTGCAACCAGAATACCCAAAGCCAGCCACCTTAAGGCTCTTATAAGGGTGCCCAATTACACTTGGTATTTGTACAAATGGTTCTCGCTGTAGTGGTGCTGCAGTAGCGTTGTCGCCTCACAGCAAGACGTTGTCCCATTCGATTCTCAGCTAGAGCATCTTCTGTGTGGAGGCATGCGTGAATAGGCGTGCCTTCGTTGAAGGTTGTGTGTCAGGGCTGGTAACTCGGCACGTAAAAATCCACTACCAGACATTAGCGGACCGGAGTTTCACTGTGGCGACCCCTAACCGGGATAAGCCGAAAGACGCAACAAGTATTTATACAAATGGTAGTGTTAACCAAGCAGCAAGACTTTCAGGAACGTGGAGCTACAGTGCCAGTAAATAAATGCAAGTACTCTCAAAGGTTAAATATTTTCTAAAAGACCAGCCACAATGAAAGGTTTAGATATATTTAATAATAAATTAAAAAATAATTAAAAAAAAAAATGAACATACTGAATATTCTATTTATAATAAATAGAGTTTCAAGCACAGGAAATATAAGAAACAATACTGATGGAAAGACTTGGATACAGAAAAAAAAATACATTTAGCTAATCTCACTATATTTTTCTAACTGACTGAAGAATTACCGTTCCCTAGTTACTAAAGCAGGGCAAGATGAAGTGGATGGGTGTTTTGTCAGGTCCAGCAACCGCAGTTATCACATCTCCAGCTAGAATTCAAATACAATTTCAGTGCTGACTGCAGAATGACATCACATCTTGTTACCTGACTCTGGTTTCCAGACTACCCCCTCAATAGAAACTGAGCCAGGATCTGGCACTGACGTGTCGCAATACAGTCATAGAACTTTAGCTAAGGTTTATTACAGCATCTGGAAACTGTAAAAGAATTCCAACACTTTCACCCTTCCTGCAGAAAATAACAAGCTATTCTCTGACAGCAGTCAGACCTGAGAGATAAAACCTTCATGGCCTAAACCAAGTCATTTAATTTCAGGCTATTTTTCTTAAGGTTAGCTGGGCTGTACTTAACCCCTTCCCTTCCAGTATTGTGTATTAAAATATATACATCTGAAGTAGTTAATTTCATTTGATCAGCAAATCAAACGACCTCTTCTTCTTCTTCTTCCAATATTAAACAACACTGACCCAAAAGCCACCGACTATGGCAAAAAAAACGGCCTGTAGTTTCGGATCCGATACAGATCTGAGCCGGCAGCATACCAAGCAAAAGATCCGAGCTCCAAGCTCCTCCCCCTACCCATACTACACCGCAACTTCCTTCCAATCCTCTGATCCCGTTTGCCGCGGCTTCGCCAGCACAGGATTTTTGAGCTCCATGCAAGTTTGTCAGGATTTTTGAAAATTTTGGTCTGTCCCCCTTTTGATATTTCTAGTAATAATTATTAATTTATCCCTCACTATGGGTTTCCGTCATTGCTAGTTATTGTTTTTTTGTAGTTTGAAAGTTATTAACTTTCTGTTAGTGTAGGCCCCCCTTCCAGTGTGTGCGTGTGTTCCCTTAATGTGTCGGAAAGTCCGAAAGTGACTTTGTCGGAAAGTCAGAAAGTGACTTTCTCTAAGTGCACAGAGTGTGGCCACAAGCTGTCACCAGCCGATGGTCACGCTCTGTGTAGTTTGCTTGGAGGTGTCCCATTTGTCATCCGGCTGCAAAATCTGTGCAGCCTTCAACCCCCGAGCCTTGCGGGATCACAGGAACAAGTTAATTCTGGCAGGTGTTCTACCCGTAGAATCAACTTCTGCCTCTTCTGCTTCTTCACCAGCCATGGCTGTGGCTGTCCAGTCTTCAGGCCCTCCTCCCCTGTCTGGGACTCACCCTCCTACCTTACCACAGGGAGAGAGAGAGGCCAAGAAAGAGAGAATAAAAGAAAAACACAGGGAGACAGAGAGACATTCAGAGAAAGATAAAGATGGAGAGAAGGGCAGCAAGCGGCAGGCTGAGTGGGATCCAACGGCCCCTCCCGCTAAGGTGATTTTTATTAAAGTTACCAGGCCATCCTCTCCTCAGCTCCATTCACTACGTTTTTCTCTGGAGCCGGAGGAGGAGGCTAGACCACCCTCGAGGTCATCTTTGCGTCCGCTCTCCCGGCCGGCATCGGTGGCGTCCTCTAGATCGGCTTGGAGCATCTCTGAAGCAGACATGGATCGGATGATGTGAAGGTTTCTACAAACTCAACTGCAGATGTGGGTGTTGCTGGCTCCCCACCCCTTTCGGTGCAGGGAGTTTGGCTCTGTTTTTCTCCCCGATAGCTCCTTTTCTGATTCACCATTGGATATCTTGAGTCTATGGATCCGAGGAGCCCCAGAATCAGGGGGTCTGCGCAGATGATGCCTTCAGCCTCGATGCCGGCCTTGCCCTCGAGTCTGTCAGATCCGCTTTTGGACCCGAGCTCTCGGAGCCGAGAGTTGGGCATCGGATCCAGAGAGATGAGTGTGTCATTGGTTCCGTTGTGGTCGGGGCATACCATCCCTTTGGGTCCGGCCATTCCAACTTCGGCTCTGATCCCTTTGGAACAAAGGGTCTCTGCTACCCTCACCACTAGTTTCAGGGAGGCTGGTTCTCCCTCGGCATTCGACATTGTGGAGAGGGTTCTCTGAAGGATCGAGACCCCTCACTCTGTCCTCAGGGTCCATTCCTGCTCCCTCGCAGCTGGGCTTGTCTTCAGTCATCCAGTCCCCCCAGGGACGGCCTCTGTCTATTGCGCCCCAGCCAGTTCCCTTAACACTAAGCCATTTGTGAGACCTCCCCGGAGAGTCCACCCGTGGAGGTCCCTCACAAACGCCAGTGTAAAAGGAGGCACTTGGACTCCCTCGAGTCCCTCACTGAGGATACCGACTTGGAGGAAGGGGAGGGTTCCCCCAAATCACCCCCCGAAGAAGTCTCCTTTGGAGACATTATAGAAATCCTTTGCCAGAGGGGGGGGGGTCCACCCAAAAACCTTCCTCTGACTAGTCTGTATTCCTGGAGGTGTTCAAAACAGGCCCATCTACCTCTTGGGTGCCCCCTCCCCGCCGACTCTCTGGTGGACCTTATCACCACCAGAGCTTGGAAGGAACCGGACACTGTGAAGCCAATACCCAAAAGGCCCGACAAAATATTGAGCCCACCTGCAGATAGAGCTTCTTAGAACAAAGGTTCCCCGGTTGATGCCATGGTGGTGGCGGCGGCCACAAAAAAGGAACTCGCCCAAGAAAGTTCCTCGGTCCACCCCCCTGACAAGGAGTCCAGGGCTATGGATAGTCTTGGAAAGTGGACTTTTGCTTCAACCACCTTTTTACTACAAGGGCGCTAAATTACTTGGCCCACGTAATTCGACTGCAGCGGGACCTCGTGAAAGTATGCTGAGTCTCTCCCGGAGTCCATGTCGGCAGAGGATAAACGGACCTTCTCTGCTCGTATGGCCACTCTCAAGTCTGTGTCCAATACATCCATGCGTTCCCTCTCTCATGCCACAGAGGGAGTTGCTAGGGCTAGTGGGTCCGGCATCGCCTTAAGGCGCCACACCTGGTTCAGTCTTTGCAATTTCTCGGAACCCTTCAAGGTGTCCTCCGCTAATGGACCCTTTGATGGTTCAACCCTGTTCAGGAAGACTGTCCGCAATACGCTTGTCCAGAGCGAGAAAGACTGGAAAACTCTGTCAGCCGCAGAGATCCGCTTCTCTAACCCTCAAAGGTCCTTTTCCAGGAACCAGCGAGGGCAAAAGAAGCTGTGGTTCCAGAAAACTCAGCAGTCCCGGAATGCTCAGGACTCCTTCTCCCCCCAGAGGCAGAGGAGGATCAGGTGGACGCCGGCCCAGAGACAGAGGGGCGCCAAAGAACTTTGGGTCATGGAAGCCTTTTTCAGATCGACCCACACAGCAACCCTGAGGGGTTGCTCGACTGCTCCTCTCTGGAGGCAAGTCGTGGGGCATTTTTTGATGCACCTAGCCCAATGGAAGTCCATCACGACAGATCGCTGGGTGCTTCAAATAATATCCAGAGGCTATTCTATTCCCTTCATAAACAAGCCCCCTTACACAAGGGGCCTCCCGGATGTCCCACCCGCTCAGAGGGAGGCCACAGCCTTGGAAATACAAAAGAGCCATCCAGCAGGTGCCCCCCAGACCAGTCCGGATCAGGCATCTATTCCAGGTTCTTTTTAGTGCCAAAAAAGATGGGGGACATAAGGCCGATTCTCGACCTATCAACAATGAACCTGTTTGTCAAAGAAACGTTCCGCATGGTCGTGCTTCAATCCATCCTGCCCTTCCTGCAGGAGGAAGACTGGTTGTGCTCGATAGATCTCAAGGATGCGTACTACCATATTCTGATGGACAGGCGAGCAAGGAGGTTCCTCTGCTTTCGGCTAGGGGCCAGTCATTATCGGTCTCACCACAGCCCCCAGGGTGTTTACCAAGGTCATGGCAGTTGTAGCGGCCCACCTGAGACTTCAGGGCATTCAGATCTTCCTGTACCTGGACGACTGGCTCCTCACCGCCCCCACCAGGCATCTACTGTTAATAGCCAGAGATTTCTTTCTCCGGATATCACCTCTGCCAGGGATTACCATAAATCTCAGGAAGTCTTCTCTTCAACCTGTTCAAGTGTTGGACTTCATAGGGGCAAGAATAGATTCTCTTCAGGCCAGGGCATTCTTGACCCCAGACAGACTACACAGCCTGGCACTTCATGTGTTAGCACTTCTGCAGTCCCCTGCACCCCCTGCAGAATTAGTCCCGAGAGCCTTGGGGTCAATGGCAGCAGCTATCAACCTAATCTCTTGTGCTCGTCTGCATATGGGAATTCTACAGTGGCTGTTGCAAGTCCAGTGGCCAATTCTTCAACTATACTAACAATGATATGCGAGACAGTATGGAAATAACGAATGTTACAATTGATGGGAATATTACCTGTGAATCTAGTTTACTGCATTTAAGCATACATTTGTTACCCAACGATCCCAATTTGCACGAAAAGCATGTAAACAGTGACAATACAGGGCCTGACACTTGTATAGACCAAGAATTGGTCTTTAATTCTGACAATATTGATGTAACAACAGTGGACCAATATTTGAGTTTAGTACACAATACATCTGAGGTAGATACAGGTCAGCAAGCAGATGTAGAGAGTATAGTGAATTTCTATGAGGAATTATCACAGGGGGACATCATTTCAACTATCACTGTTTACTGTGAAGGCATTTTAAGTAATCCTAAAATTATAACAAATACAAAGAATGATTTTAAAGTGTACAATTATTCTAATATTGAACTTAGCACCAAACATGCTGATTTTTTGTCAAAAGGATTTAACTTTGTGCCAAGTAGAAGGGGGAATATTGTTGATTCATTAATAGATCTAAAACTCTTTACTCGAAAAATGAACCTTAAGTTGAATGCCGAGTTGGATTTAATTGACAATAGTCATGGAATGGATGATAGAATATTAAAAAAATCCAGCCTTTTTAACCCTGTTATGAATCCAGATGTGGCAATGTTTGAACATATTTGTGAGTGTGTGGATATAGGGAACATTACAGACATAGAGAGCAAGAAAGTAAACTTAATCTCACAAAAGATGAGTATAGTATATTAAAGTTTATTGGTAACAAGGATTGTATACGCATAATGAAGCCAGATAAGGGCAATGGGGTTGTGGTGGCTAATAAGCAAGATTACTATAGTATCATGATGTCTATGTTGTTAGAAGAGAATTATAGTGAAGTCAGTATAAATGAAATCAACATAGCCTATCAGAAGATAGATATTGTCTTGGATGATATGGTATTCCAAGGTGAGATTACTGAAAGTGAGTATGAGTTCATGCAGAATCAATATCCTGTTGTAAGTGCTATTTTTGGAATACCAAAAATCCATAAAGGACTAAGTAATGTTAAATTTAGACCAATTGTAGATGGGAAACGTAGCAAAGTGAGTTTTATTAGCCAATTTTTGGACCATAAATTAAAGAAGGGCCTTGAAGTTACACCACATCTAGTTAAAGACTCGTGGCAATTTTTAGAAACCATTAAACATTGGGATATACCAAAAAAGTTTTATTTTGTAACCATAGATGTTTGTAATTTATTTAGTGTGATTCCACATGATGTGGGGTTAGAATGGCTGGAAGAACAGCTTTATGTTACTGGGGTCTACGAACAAGATGAAGTTAACACATATGTCAGGCTAATGGAACTAATATTAAAAAACAATTTCCTATATTTTGATGGTCTTTACTTTAAACAATCTCATGGCGTAGCCATGGGGGCAGCTTGTGCCCCCATCTACGCCAATTATATCATGGCCTATTGGGAAAGAGAGTATGTACACAAAAGTGAATATAGTCCATACATAAATATATACATGCGATTTTTGGATGACATTTTTATTGTTTGGACAGGAAACAAACTATTATTAGACAATTTTATAGATTACATCAACAATACCGTGTGGTTTTTGAAGTTCACACACTCAACCAATACTGAGAAGATAGATTTTTTGGGTGTTAGTTTAATATATGACAAGAAAGAACATAGAGTGAAATCAACTATATATAGGAAACCTACCTTCTCAAACTCGTATTTACATTACGATAGTTGGCACCCCAACCATCAGAAGAAAGCCATAGTTAAAGGGCAGATGGTCCGAGTAGTACGAATGGTTAGTGATACTGTGGACTTTGAGAACGAAATAGATTCTGTAATAGGAATGTTTCTCAATAGAGGGTACCCAAACAGGTTATGTGAAGACCTGAAAAAGGAAATTGTTTTTAAAAGGAACAACAAGATTATGGTTCCAATTATATTATTGGACGTAGATCAGTATGGATATTCTACCCACCATAGGAGCATAATACATTTGGTAATGACACCATTTTATATATTTTAAGGTACAACAGGGACACTTGAGTTCATAGTCAATATTGTTATGAAATATTGGGATATTTTTCACAAACACAAGGAGGAACAAAGGCTTTTTTTACTTAAGCCTAAATTTGTATATAGAAAGGATTGGTCATTGAAAGATATTTTTGAAAGGGGTATGGCCGACAGCAATAACATTAGTAATAAACCCAAAGGTAACTATAAGTGTGGAAGATGCACTACATGTAAACATATTTGGACAACGGGACAAAAATTTTGTTAACAACTGTGACATTGTAATTAATGGTCATTTTGATTGTTTTACTAAAAACGTGGTGTATTTGGCTAAGTGTCAACAATGCAGGGCATTCTATGTTGGAAAAACCTGTAGAAGGTTTAGGGATAGGATAAAAGAACATATGTTAGACATACAACATAAAAAATCTGTAAATGCCCTAGCGAGACACATTATAACCAATGGTAGTCACACCTTTAAGTTTTGTGTGATACAGCAGGTGATTTATGACCTACAAGGTAGAATTACCCAGTTCCATTTAGACATGAGCGAGCTTATCCGGCAACTTAGGCTGGACGCATGTAATAACCCAGGCTTGAATTAATTTCTTTCAATCAAGCCTTGGCTTAAAATAAGAAATATTCAAAATATTTAATTTTTAACTGTTGAACATCAGTAGTGTGTGAAGAGGTTATTATTTATATATTCTATATACATATTGAAGTAATTGTAACAACAAAAATTTTTTTAAATTAACATTTACATACACACAATACACATGCTTTTAGAATAAATAACTATATACACAAATGTAGGATTACTTACATTTTATATATATATATATTTTTCAGGCATGTATATTATTTTCACGAAAATACAATCTTCTTTAACACAACTTTATTCGTGTTTTCGGAAACGTCTATGCGCTTCCTTCAGAATACAGAGCTAAAACAGAGCAAAACAAAACAGTCCTATACAGCCCTTACTTAAAAACGTTCAAAACTGTCATGTGGTACTAATTAATTAATACTTTGCATCACATGGCATCAACACTTATTAAGCTAACACATTCTCAAAACTTGCAATACCCCAGTAAACATTAATTAAAATTACTATATACTAAATATGTTATACATTGTTGAATATATTTAGAATAAGCATAATTATAGAAAAATATATATGCAAAACATGTATAAAAAATAGAAAATAAGTTCATATTAAATATGCATATAAACAATGAAATCATTAAAACAGTGGCCTATAATAATCCATATTTAAAATCCTATTTAACCCCATTTTTTCATTTTCATTATCATATCACAACACCGATTTATTAAATAATATCTTTGATTGAAAACATAGTTTCTTTTTACTCATTTAATCAAACCCAATATTGACTAATACAGCATAATTGCTGTTTAGATTTGTTCCATAATCCCACACCCTCTATTTGGGGATTCAGCGGCCATTTTTAGGGCGCTGGATGATGGGTGTTTGGAACATCTTTGGACAGTATATTTCTTTGGAGAGTAGAGCTTGTTTGAGTTTATTATTTGTGTCCCCTAAGATCACAGTGTTTTTAGGCATTTTTAAGTAATAAAGTATACATTAAATGAGTATCAGTAATTAATTCTATGATAAAAACCTTGATCAGTTGTTCACTCCCGTTTAAAGTTTTAAATTTTAAATTTTAAATATGGATTATTATAGGCCACTGTTTTAATGATTTCATTGTTTATATGCATATTTAATATGAACTTATTTTCTATTTTTTACACATGTTTTGCATATATATTTTTCTATAATTATGCTTATTCTAAATATATTCAACAATGTATAACATATTTAGTATATAGTAATTTTAATTAATGTTTAGTGGGGTATTGCAAGTTTTGAGAATGTGTTAGCTTAATAAGTGTTGATGCCATGTGATGCAAAGTATTAATTAATTAGTACCACATGACAGTTTTGAACGTTTTTAAGTAAGGGCTGTATAGGACTGTTTTGTTTTGCTCTGTTTTAGCTCTGTATTCTGAAGAAGGAAGCGCATAGACGTTTCCGAAAACACGAATAAAGTTGTGTTAAAGAAGATTGTATTTTCGTGACAGTTCGCAATTTAAGTTTGGCAGTACCTATTTGTGACCTCCTCGTAATTTGTGTTTTAAAAGTTTGTTTAGCTTTTTCGTTCATGTATATTATTTTTTACATACACCATAGCCAGGCTTATGTAGTATGTATTAACTTTGTAAAAGTAAATCAATGAAGCAAACATAGGCAGAAGCTGGTGCTTTTAGGGTTTGGTTTTCAATTCAAACTAAATTAATTGTCAATTAAGTGTAATTGTTTAATGTGTTTTAGTATATATTAGTGGTACTACGTCACCAATCTGATGAAGTCATTTCCTTGGGACGAAACCTGGGTTATTGGTGATTTTGGTGCTGCTATTTTGGAGTGTTCACTGTTTTTATGCGTTTGGAATAAACCTGCTTTTAACACCTTGGGCAGTTTGGATATCGTTCATTCAGATTATCGTTGAAGCAATTCTTCATCAACCTCTAGATTTTCCGATCCCTCTGAGCAGAGTGTACAGAAATTCTCTCGCGTGGTGGCTCCAATCCCGGAATTTGCAGGAGGGACATCCCTTTATTGCCTCCCAGCCCCAAGCAACGGTGACCACGGATGCCTCCCACCTAGTGTGGGGGGGGGGGCACTGTTCGGGCAGGGCTATTCATGGCACGTGGACTCAGTGAGACCGTTCTGCATATAAATGTTCTAGAGATGAGAGCGGTCCTTTTAGCGTTGCAGGCCCTTCATTCTTATCTTCCTCTGGGAACTATTGTGATCCAGTCAGACAATATGTCGGTGGTCTGGTATATCAACAAATGAGGGGGGAACCAAGTCTTATCCCCTTTGTCGAGAAGCCATGAGAGTCTGGGAATGGGCGATCTCCACCAACCGCTTTCTGATAGCAATGCACATTCTGAGTCTGTCCAGCATCATGGCGGACAAATTGAGCAAAACTATCCTTTCTCCCTATGAGTGGTCTCTGAACCCTTGTGTAGCGGAACAGATCTTCAAGTGGGGTCAGCCTTGCTGCGATCTCTTCTCATCGCCAGCCAACGTGAAGTGCAGCTAGTTTTTCACTCTAATCCCCCCCCCCGACAGGGGAAGCCCCCAGAGACCATCTTGTTCATGCTTGGCCACCCGTCTTCTTTATGCATATCCCCCGCTCCTGCTCATGATAAAATTTCTTGCAGAAAGCTCGCCGTTTGGGGAGCAGATTGTCCTCATAGCCCCTTTCTGGCCTCATCAAGTCTGGTTCCCCTGCCTATGGACTCATCTCATAGCTCCACCTTGGATCCCATTCCGGATTCTGAATCTGGACAGCCTGAAGCTCACAGCTTGGCTGCTCAAGTTCCACTTGTTGCTAGGACTCCCAGTATCTCTACTCCTGTTAAATATGTCTTGGTTGAGGCAGGTAAATCCTCTACCAGGAAAATTTACTGTAGCAAATGGAGATGCTTCTCCATTTGGGCTTCACAGAGAAATCTAGATCCTTCCAATCCCAGCAGTATTAGACTTTTTTTGTCTCGTATCTTCCAGCAAGGAACCAGCTCTTCCACAGTGAAGGTCCAGCTGACTGCTATTTCTCATTTCCATGTAGGGGACAATTTAGGCTGTCTCGCTGCTGCCAGAATTTGTAAGACCTTTTTGAAAGGCACTTTTATTCTGAGACCTCCTGTTAAGAATCCGTCCCTGCCATGGGATCTGACTGTGGTTCTTCAGGCCTTAGTTGTGCCTCCTTTGGAGCCCTCGGCATCAGTTGACTTAAAATTCTTGTCATGGAAGACTGCTTTTCTGGTAGCTATAACTTCAGCCAGGAGAGTGTCGGAGCTTCAGGCTCTTTGTATGAAACTCCCATATCTTGTGTTTCATAAGGACAGGGTGTCTCCCTCAGGACTAATCCATCTTTTCTCCCTAAAGTTACCTCTGAGACTAACATTAATCAATCTATTAATTTGCCTGTCTTTTTCCCTAATTTTCAGAACAAAGGGGAATACAAACTTCATTTTCTGGATGTTCACAGGCAGTTACGTTATTTGCACAGGACGGCAATCTTTCGTAAGTCTGATCAACTTTTTGTTTCCTTTGCTAAGCCTTTTTAGGGAAACCAGTTTCAAAGGTGACTCTTGCTAGATGGATTTCCCTTTGTATCCTACAAGCATACAGAGGGCTTGGCTTACCAGAACCAGTAGGAGTTAATGCTCATTCTACACTTTCTATGGCAACGTCTGCAGCATTCTGGTCTAGAGCTTCCCTGGATGACATTTGCTCTATGGCTATCTGGGTGTCCTCTCACACCTTTATTACTCTTTATAAACTGGATTTGGTGTCTAGAGGAAGGGCTTCCTTTGGCTCTGCAGTGCTCTGGAATATCCTTCCTTAAGGGCCTCCTAAGATTTCGTGTAGCTGGTGACTCTGTCCAACAGGTTTCTGATCAAATGAAGTTAACTACTTCAGATAAAGAAGTTATGCACTCACCATAACATTCCATCTGAGTAGGTAAACTTCGTTTATCAGCAACCGTCCCTCCCTCCTTCCCCCTTACCTTGGCATTTATTTTTGCTGAGCTCGATGTTCAGAGTTCACGAGCTGGAAGTTTGTCCTTGGTTCAGGGGTCTCAGGTTAGTTTGTTGGTGTCACGTGTGGAGTGGCAAACTTGATCTGAGGATTGGAAGGAGGTTGCAGTGTAGTATGGGGAGGGGGAGGAGCTTGGAGCTCGGATCTTTTGCTTGGTATGCTGCTGGCTCGGATCCGTATTGGATCCGAAACCACAGGTTGCTGACAAATGAAGTTTACCTACTCAGATGTTACGTTATGGCAACTTCTTTATTTCATCAGTTACAGTAATACATTCTGACATGCATGTATTTTGCTTTTCTGTTCAACAGGACCCACTGTTGGTACATTTTTTAACTCTAGCAGCTGTACAAATCGGTTTGATATTCAAATGACATATTTTTTTTTACAAAACTCCAGCTAGCTATGTTGATGTGTTAAACATACACTGCTCTACTTTCTCGGGCACAGCTAGCACTGTCTCGCATCATCACACATTCATAGATGGACCAGTTGTCATTTACTTTGCAACTTTCATTTTACAGTAAGCCTATCCATATGGATTGCAAATTGTCATATTTTTTTGCTTTGCTACCATAAGGCTAAGCCCTTGAGTAGTGTAGATACTGGACATTTTACCAGAGGTGCCTGCCATCCACTCAGTTTTCTGAACTGTGTTCACAGCAAACATACAGATGTTCTTCATCTCACATTGCTGCAGTCCTTACATATGGGTAGTCCGCTGTCCTCGGTCGGCCCGAATACCAAAGTATTAGGCTGACGTCGGTCAAGGCGCTTAAAACTGACATCAGGACGTCAGGGTACAAAAGCGCATGACCGGCGCCATTTCCTTCTTTTTGCCGCATGGTCCGATGCAGAAGCAGCGTTGCAAGTGCCGTTCGGCGTTCTGAAATTTTTCGAATGGAGTTTCAGACCGAATCCAAGTTGGCTAAGTACCCGTTGGCTGATTATTTTGTTTTCTTGCCTCAGTGTTTTACCGGATGTCAGAAAAAGTGAATAACTGTATTTCTTGTGGGAAACAGATACCGCATAGGGATTATCATTCTTTGTGTATTCCTTGTTTGGGGCCTGAGCACGGCGTTGTTGGGTGTCGCTTTTGTGCTAGGTTCAATAAACGCACTATTGCGAAGGTTGGATTGTGCTAGGCTGGTCTTTGGGAAGCGGTGCAATTATAATATGCCGTCGGATTCTCCGCGCCTTGAAGAAGCGCAAAGACAAACAGTTAAACCCAGGCAAGATGAGTCGTCCGCTCCGGACGCCGGTTCTTTAGAGCTTCAGTGGAACCGGTGGTTCCGGGAGACTTCTCTGGAGTCTCAGGGGGAGACTTTGATTTTGCAGGAGGTGGTCTCTCAGGAGGCAGGTCAGGCTGAAGGGGCTTCCCAAGTTGCTGTACTCTCCTCCCTTCCTAGGGTGGTTAGGCCTTCTCCTTCTGTTTCCAAGGCTTCTCCCAGAGGCAGGCCAGTTTCAGCTTCTGTTGGTGTCACTCCTAGTTCAGCAGGGTCTGTGCCTAAGAAGCACATGCTTAAAATGGCAGAAGATTTAATTACTCTGATTAGAGGTTCTATGCCCCCTCCTGATAAGAGGCCTAGGGTGGAGCCAGAGTTGGGAAGTTTTGAGCAGGCTTGGATATTTCAGAGTCTTCAGCTGAAGACTTGCAGGAGTATTCTCCTTATTCTGATTCTGATGCAGATGATTCCACTCCTTCTGCTTCTCCTCCAGAGGATTTTTCTTTTCAGAGACACTTCATTCTATGAGGGAACATTTTAAGTGGGAAGGTCAGGACTTCTCTGATTCTAGGAAAAGGCTTAGGGAGTTTTGCTGTTACCCCAGCATAGGCCCTTGGCTATACCCCCTGTTCTGGATGTTGTGGAAGATGTGTTTGCAGAGGCTTCACTTAATCCTGATTCTCTGCCTCCTGCTCCTGTTAAACCGGATAGGTATTACAGGGTGCCTGAGGCTCATAAATATCTATATAAGAGTCCTAGGGGACCCAGAAACTATTAGTCAGGGACCTAAGGGTGTCAAGGCCTCTGTTGTAAAAACTCGGGTTCCTCTAGATAAAGAAGCCAGAGCTTTGGATAGATGGGGAAAGAAGGTCTATACATCTTCTACCTTAGCTATGAGGGCTTTGAATTGCCAGTTTCATATGTTGAAATATCAAAACTTTCTTCTTTCTCAATTGAAGTCTAAGGTGGATGCTCTGGCGGAAGGCATTGAGTGTAAAGAGTTGCAAGATTTGGTGCATGTCTCTGAACAAGTGGGTAAGCATTCATTACAGTGTGGTTTTGATGCTGTGCAGGCCTCGTCTAGGGTGGCTGCCACTGGCTCAGTTCTTCGCAGGCACGCCTGGTTAAAGGATCAGAATTTATCTGACCATGTTAAGACAAGGATTTTGGATGCTCCTTTGCAGTCTGATGTGTTGTTTGGTTCACCTGTGGAATCAGTCTTGAAGAAAATGGAAGACAAGGCTAAGTCTATGCAGGCTGTTAAGGATTTTTTGCAAGTTCAGCCTCCAAAGTTTAGTAGGAATTGGCCTGCTAAGGGGTGGACATATCCTTCTTATGATTCTCAGTCTAGGGGTAGATCTAGACGTGGTAGGGGCAGAGCTCAGAGTTCTTTCAGGCCTAGAACAGGAGTTCACCTGCACAATCTTCGGGTGAGGGCAGGAGCCAGTCCTTTCGTAAACAGGCCCAATGACCTACTTTTTCAGCTGCCAGATCCTTCTTGCCTGGCAGCACCTTTGGGAGGAAGGTTAGCACTCTTCAAGGAAAATTGGATGTTGATTACCCAAGACAAATGGGTATTGGATATCATACACCAGGGTTACAAGTTTTATTTCCATACCTTGCCTCCTTTCAAAGGCATGCCGGACGTTCCTCCTCAGCAAAGACTAGAGGCTCGCAAACAAATTTCTCTACTACTTCAAATAGGGGCCATACAAGGGGTTCCTCTGCCAGAAGTGGGCCTAGGATTTTATTCTCGCCTGTTTCTAGTACCAAAGAAAGGAAACACGTGGAGACCAATTTTGGATTTATCCATCCTCAACACATATCTGGACATTCCCAAGTTCAAAATGTTAACGTTACAACAGCTTTTACCTCTGCTGGGCAAAGATCACTGGATGGTGACTCTGGATCTCAAAGAGGCTTACCTTCATGTTCCTATCAGGCCCAGTTGCAGGAAGTATCTGCTGGCTGGGACTTCACATTATCAGTTCTCTGCATTGCCCTTTGGCTTATCTACTGCGCCCAGAGTGTTCACGGTTCTGGCTCCAGTGGTAGCTTTCTTCAGGCTAAGAGGAATACAGATCTATCCTTATTTGGACGATTGCCTGATACTGGCCCAAGAAAAGGACGAACTTCTTCATCATTTACAGTATGTGATGGCAGTGTTAAGATGCCTGGGGTATTCTGTGAACGAAATAAAGTCCAGTCTAGTACCCTCTCAGGACATGTGCTTTCTGGGTGTGAGACTGAATACAGCGTCCCAGATGGCCTTTTTGACCCCGGACAAACAAAAGAATCTTTATCTTTACTTCCACCAGTTGTCTCATCAGTCCAGGCTGACTGCAAGGACAGTCCTTCAAGCCTTGGGGTTCATGGCATCTTGTATTCTGGTACTTCCCAATGCCAAACTGCATATGAGGAAGCTACAATGGTATCTCAAGAATGTATGGACACAGCACTGCCAAGATTTGGACACTGTCATTCAAATAATACCTTGCATTCAAAAGGAATTTTTGTGGTGGGCTCAGGAATGTCACCTAAACAAGGGACAATCTGTGACCCGGCCAGAGGCGAGTCAGATTTTAACGACAGATGCCTCAGACAAAGCTTGGGGAGCTCATCTAAATGGAAAATGGATACAAGACACGTGGCCTGCCAGACTTCAACATCTACGTATCAACTTGAAGGAGATGTTAGCAGTCCAATTTGCATTGATAGCTTTCAAGGATTTACTTCTTCCAGGGCAGGTGTTGATTCAAACAGACAACACAACTGTCATGTGGTACATCAACAAGCAAGGGGAACATTCTTATCCTCTATGCAGACAAGCAATGATTTTGTGGGAGACTGCTCTCAGTTTACAGCTAAATCTTCAGGCAAGGTTTCTGCCAGGAGCACAGAACTCCTTAGCAGATGTGTTGAGCAGACAAATTATGGATCCCCACGAGTGGAAATTGGATCCTCATGTATTCCAGAGGTTGACAGTGTTATGGGGAACTCCAGACATAGATCTGTTCGCTTCTCCACTAAATTACCAGCTGCCAAAGTTTTGCACAAAAGGTTTCATCCCTCAGCTTGGAAAGTGGATACTCTCTCATTCAATTGGAGCAATCTTCACGTGTATGCCTTTCCACCTCTGCCTCTCCTCCCAAAGGTACTGCTGAAGGTCAGACAGGACAAGCCAAACATGATTTTAATAGCTCCAGATTGGCCTCGACAGCACTGGTACCCATTACTGAGAAGTCTGGTACAGGAGCCTCCATGGCCTTTGCCTTCGATTCCTCACCTGCTGTCTCAGGAGAACGGTCATTTACTCAATGTCAAACTTCATTCTCTACATCTGACAGCCTGGCATATTCTGGTTTAAACCCTGGAGGGTCTCAGCTTCCACAACAAGTTTTGAATGTTATTTTGGAGGCCAGAAGGCCTAGTACAAGGAAAGTTTACGCAGATAAATGGAGGAGATTTTTATTTTGGAGTACAGCAAAGGACTTTGTTTCTAAACCTAATTTAAGTGTGGCGCTTCAATACCTTACTGAGTTATTGGACAAAGGTTTGTCCTTCTCCTCTATAAAGGTTCATGCTGCAGCAATCTCTGCTCACTATGACTGTGACCCACCATTATTTTCTCAGCCTTTGTTTAAGCAATTCCTTAGAGGGGCAAAGAATATAAGACCCCCGTAGAGCTCCTACTCCTGCTTGGGATCTCAATTTTGTGTTGGAGAAACTCACTCTACAACCTTTTGAGCCTGCAGCATCGGCAGAGTTGAAATATTTATCTTGGAAGACTGCTTTTTTTGTTGGCCATTACCTCTGCGAGAAGGGTTTCTGAATTACAGGCCCTTATGGCAGTTGAGCCTTTCTTAATTTTCCACAAGGATAGGGTGTCTTTGCGTACTAACCCTTCTTTTATGCCTAAAGTGGTTTCTAGTGTGGCTTTAAACCAAACTGTTCATTTGCCTACTTTTTATGCAAACCCCCAAAATAAAGGGGAAAAGATTTTGCACACTTTGGATATACACAGACCGTTGCGATATTATTTGAGCAGAACTAAAGGGTTCAGGCAGTCTCAGCAGTTGTTTGTTTCTTTTGCTTTGGGTTCTCAGGGCAAACCTGTTTCAAAACAAACTATTTCTAAGTGGATTGGTTTTTGTATTGCTTTCTGTTATTCCCATCATGGTAAGGAGATTCCAGCTGGGATTAGGCCTCATTCCACTAGGGCTACTGCCACTTCTACAGCTTTTTTAAGGGGGGGTGGCTACTAAAGATATTTTGGAAGCAGCTACTTGGAGTTCAGTGCATACTTTCTCTAAGCATTACCACCTTCCACTTTACTCTAAATCTAGGGCTGGATTTGCAACTGCAATTTTACAAGGCATGTTGGCAGCTCCTAATGCTTTATAGTTTTGCCATCCTCCCTTACCTCTGCTTTGGGATTCTACCCATATGTAAGGACTGCAGCAATGTGAGATGAAGAACATAGTACAGTTTTGTACCTACCATAAATGTAGATGTTTGAAGATCCACATTGCTGCAGTCCAACCCTCCCTCCTTCCCTCTGTTGTTGAAGGTGGTGGTGTGGTTTGTGTTGTACATATTGTAAATATGGTTAGTGCATTGGTTGGTTGGGTTTTGCTGGTTTTGGCTTTGGCCTGTCTTGTTAGGGCCTTCTGATATCTGGGGCAAGAAAAGACTGAGGAAATGACGTCGGTCATGCGCTTTTGTACCCTGACGTCCTGATGTCAGTTTTAAGCGCCTTGACCGACGTCAGCCTAATACTTTGGTATTCGGGCCGACCGAGGACAGCGGACTACCCATATGTAAGGACTGCAGCAATGTGGATCTTCGAACATCTACATTTATGGTAGGTACAAAACTGTACTGTACCTTTACAGCACTGTGTGGTGTGCAACTCCATTCTAGAAGCACAGCATCCATTTCAAAGGCAGCCTGAATCTATTCTGCTCTGAAATCCCCACCTTTCTGGCTTTCAGATTCCTTCTGTTAGTTCAGCTTTAGTTGAGGAAGGGCATTGCTGCTGGTTAGGCACAAGTGTTCACCTTCTACAAGGAGCCTCCTGAAATGAGATGCAACATATGTGAGGTCTTGGGATTTGAGCTGATCTTCAAGAGGATTCTCTACAGTCAGCATGTTATTCTTGCTCCACGTGGGATAGTCTTTTTATTTATTTGTTTATCAGGAAAGTCTGCTTTGGTATTGCCCATTTTCATAGGAGGCCTGGGGAGAAAAGCTCAATTTGTTTACATTGCATTATATTTGGTTCCAGTGAAATACAGAGTAGTTACATTTCTGTTCACATTTTTACACCTATATTTATACATGTAAAGATTTTAAAGAGGTAGACATTAAAGAGAAAGCCCACATGCAACTTAGTGGATTGTGCAGGAAGCAGTTGTATATAAAATTTGTTTTATCATTTCAGTGAGAAGTCAAGAGTTTTGTATGGTGAGCATGTTCAGGACCAGGATTGGTTAAGATGTTTTGCTACCAAGAGAGAGTTTCCTGTTAAATGTACTCGGTTTACAGTTTTGTAACTTTATTGGTTAATGTTTGCTTGAATGCCTCAACATTGTAACTGTACAAGAGTCACAAACTGGAAATCTTGGGGTCATGCTAGCCTATTGTCCCAATATACTGTATTCTTATAATAGAGTTGTCTTTTGTGTGTAGGAACACTAGTACAGGAAGGCTATACCAAGCTAGTTCACCCATTGCAGAAGTCTGTCTTGCAGATCAGTAAGTATTAGGAGTAGTTATTGATTAGATTCTGTGAATATCAGCCATGTGAATCCAGACAGTGCAACACTATGTAAGGAAAAGAACATTTTTCTGAATTTGCTGTAGAACAAGACCTTTGCCTGACATGCCCTTCTGTGCAGGTAGAGACCTCCTGAACCCCCTCGGCTATATTCATGATGGTTGTTACCTGTTGGTGAATGGGATGCATTGATTTTCCAATTTCTAGTTTACTTACCTGCCAGTCAGTGGAATGAAAACTGTATTTGCAGTGTTGATCTTTGACCAGCTGTATTACTTTCAGTCTTCTAGTTTAATTTATTGAGTGTCGTACCAAAAGTGGCCTAATGACATAAAAGTTTTCATTTTCAGTAGTGTCACATAGGACAGTACTGACCTAAAAATAACATTTAATGTGAGCAGTTGAATTTACAGATAAATAACTTAGTAATGCAGTGCTAATAAGTAGAAGGAATGGGATTGTAGCATTTGCAGTTCATGTGGGCTTGGCAATCTGTGCCTTGTTTCAAGAAACGGTGCCACATTTTGCTTTAGGAAAATTCTGTAGTCCACATTAAGGATTTGTCACACAGTCATTGTTAACCTTTTTGGCAACTGAACACATTTGAAGTATGAAGTAAACAGATGTGAAGTTGTCTTATCTCACCTTCATTCTTAACTGATGGGTTTGGAGCCAATCCTGTGCTCTGACTCTGCCTTTTTTGTAGCTTGAGGTCTTCAGCCAGCTCAAGGCTAATCTCCTATCCCATTATGCACCAGTGTGCACCTCAGATCTCGTTTGCCGTGAAACAGATCGAGCGTAGTTTGACCAGCTCGGGCTAAGTGTTCACATTTTTGGATTATAACCTCTTTATAACAAGCTTTGTTTGTTTATTGCAATTATTAGTAGTGGGTAGTCCTTCCTACCTTTAAGTCCTTTTGTGGTGTTAATAAGGTTTCTTTTTAACCTTTAGACTTTAAAAGTTTTTTATTTCTTCACTACGGGCTCTTTCTTGTTTGTGGTCTGCCCTATCCCATTTTTTTCTTAGTGTGTGTATTTTTCTTAGTTTGGTGTGCATTTTAAGAATCCTTCTATTTGGCCTGTTATAAGTTAGAGGTCTGCAATATACTTAATATTTGGTGTGTGCGTTGAGCATATTTTTTATATATTAGTATAGCATTTTTCCCTTGAGAGAAAAAGTCTGTTTTTAAGGTTGTAGAGGAAGGCTCTTTTGTGAGTGTGTGTTTTTTTTTTTCTGCCGCCTTTGTTAATTCCTGCAAAAAGGACCTTCAGTGGTGGCTGACATCGCATCAGGTAACTCTAGGTTGCCACTTTGTTCTACCCACTCCCATAGCCACGGTGACCACAGATGCCTCCCTGATAGGGTAGGGGTGGGGCATTATCGGGGAAGAACAGCCCAAGGTACGTGGAAGAGATGCGAGGCTCATCTGTACATCAACGTCTTGGCAATGAGAGTGGTACTTGTGTTGCAGTCCTGTCTCCCTTTGGGAACTATTGCAGTTCAGACAGACAATATGTCCGTGGTCTGGTGTATAAACAAACAAGGAGGAATCCAATCTTAACCCCTGTGTCGAGAGGCCCTGAGAGTATGGCAGTAGACCCAGCGCTTTTTAATAGTAATGCACATCTTGAGGAGATCCAATGTGATAGCAGACAAACTGAGCAGGGCAATTCTATTGCCTCACGAGTGGTCCCTAAAAGAAGTAGCGGAAAGGATATTCTGCAGATGGGGCCAGCCTTGCTGTGATCTCTTTGCAACTCCAACAAACACGAAATGCAGCAACTACTTTGCCCTAATTCCCCCTCCGGGGGATGCCCCAAAGGATGCACTTGTACACAATTGGCCCCTGGGCCTCCTTTTTGCCTTCCCTCCTTTCCCTCTGATACCCAAAGTTTTACAGAAAGCCAAGGCTCTGGGAAGGACCATCATTCTAATAGCCCCTTACTGGCCTCGTCAGATTTGGCTCCCCTTCCTCCAGCCTCATCTATTGGAAGAACCTTGGATTCTGGACCTAGTACCAGATCTCCTGACTCATTCATCAGGGGCTCTCCATCCTTCTCATCAGTCCCTCAAACTGGCAGCTTGGCTGCTCCAATTCCCAGCATAGCCAGGATTCACAAACTCTCAGCTGCGGCTCAGCATATTTTAGCATCCTCTCATAAATAGTCTACCAGGAAGTTATATCTTGGTAAATGGAAAAGGTTTTCAATATGGGCATTTTCAGAACAATATTGATCCGTACCTGTCTTCAGTTTCATCCATTCTGGAGTTTTTGACTAAACATTTAAATGAAGGGGCAGCGGCAGCAACCATTAGAGTTCAGTTGGCAGCAATTTCTAACTTTCATCTTGGTGATCAGAGGTCTAATATCATGTCACATACTCTCCAAAGCCTTTCTCAAGGGTACTGTTCATTTGAGACCACCCATCAAAGCTCCAGCTGTGCCATGGAATCTAAATTTTGTTCTTTCCTGAATAATCCTACCTCCTTTCGAACCAGCCTCAACTTGTGACTTGAAATATCCATCTTGGAAAACCATATTTTTAATGGCTATTACTTCTGCTTGGAGGGTTTCAGAGTTACAGGCCTTATCCATTTAAACCCCCTTTTTTGATTTTCCATAATGACAGTCTTACTCAGAATGAATCTTTCATTTTTACTTAATGTTTGCTCAGAGACTAATCTCAACCAGTTTATTGAATTGCCCGTATTTTTCCCTAAATACACTAATAAAATGGAACATATGCTGCGCAAACTTGATGTTCACATACAGCTTCAATTCTATTTAGACAGGACCAAACATTTCAGGAAATCTGATCAGATCTTTTGTCTCCTTTTCAGAGTCAAAAAAGGCGCTCCAGTGGTGAAAACTACTTTATCAAAATGGTTATCAGATTGTATATCCTTCACTTACAGTTCAGTGAATACACCAATGTCCTTCAAGGATGCATCTGCAGTCCTAACATATGGGTTGTCCTGCCTCAGGCAGCCCTTCGGTCGGCCGGATTCCAAAGTCTGGGTCTGGCCTCGGCTGATGTCGCACTTCACCCGACGTCACAGCTGCTGTTTATTGGGTATAAAGGCATCAGCCGATGCCATTTTCCTCCGTCTTTCTTGCCGCGTGGTGCCCGAAGCAGAAGCTGTTCGCAAGTGCCGGTCGGTCAGATCCAGAGATTTCTACTACCGTAGACTTCTAAAAAGCTAAGTACCCCGTTGGGGATTCTTTCTTGCCTCAGCCGATGTCAGACAAAGTAAATAATTGTTTAACTTGTGGGAAACAAATACCTCATAAGGATTTCCACTCTTACGTCGTGGTCTGGGCCTAAGCAAGGAAGGCAGTATCAGCTTGTCTAGCCTGTGCTTCCTTCAACCGACGGACACTTAGACGTCGGTCGGAGTTTGTAGAGGAGTTTTTTGGTCCCGCTTTTGCATACAAAATGCCGTCTGAGACTCCGACTACACAATTAGCTAAAAAGCGTAAGGAAAAGGACCAACATTTGCGGCCCACTGTTTCGGCTGAAACCACGGTTAGGCCAACTGCGAGTGTCTCAGTTTCGGGTGAAACAGAGTCCCCAGTTCTTCCTTCGGCCGAAAGCATGCCTCCGATAGCCGAGGCCTCGCAGAGCATGGCTGAATCTGCTACTGAATTTACTGCTACAGAAGCAGGCACCCAGGATTTGTCAGACACTATTCCTTTAGACATATCTACCCCTGCACGTGGGGCTGCTAGACCCCCTGCTTCTATGTCTATCAAGGCTTTTGCCAGGGCTAAAGCAGCTAAATCCTCTAAGGCCTTACCTACTAAAACTCCCTCACATAGGCCTACCTCTAGTTCCCAAATACTCAGCCTGGCTGAGGATCTCATTTCTTTGATCAGGGGATCTCAACCTCACCCAGACAGGGCCTCTCAGCCCCCCTCCAGATAAGAGGCCTAGGACTGAACCCCCGGAACCTGTCTCTACAGACTATTCCTCGGATGACTCAGACATTTCAGACCCTCAGGAAGGCCCATATTCTCCTTATGAGGATTCTGATGCAGAAGACTCCTTTCCTTCTGCTTCTCCTCCTGAAGAATTTTCCTTTGGGGAAACCTTGCATGCTATGAGGGAACACTTCCAATGGCAGGGCCAGGATTTTTCAGATTCAAGGAAAAGGCTAAGGACTTTTTTACACTTACCACAGCATAGGCCTTTAGCCATTCCTCCAGTACTAACAGTTGTTGATGATGCATATAATGATGCCTGTACTGCTCCTGATTCTCTTCCTCTGGCCCCTGCCAAGCCTGACAGATATTACAGGGTCCCGGACACACACTACCATTTGTTTAAGGCTCCTGTTGCAGACCCCAAAACCATTTCACAGGGCCCTAAAGGTGTGGCAGCTGCCTCTGCCAAAAACCCTCTTCCCTCTGAAAGGGAATCTAGAGCATTAGAGAGATGGGGTAAAAAGGTTTATACTTCTGCTACTCTTTCGGCCAGGGCCTTAAACTGTCAATTCCACATGATTCAGTACCAGGAATTTTTGCTAGACCAGCTAAATAAAAAACTGTCTTCTCCTGAACCTATAGACCGCAAGTCCCTTCAGGACATGGTACATAACTCTCAGCAGGTCAGTAACCATTTCTTAAAATGTGGCTATGATGCACTGGAGGCTTCCTTTAGATCAGCTATGACTGGAACAGTGATTCGAAGGCATGCCTGGTTAAAAGAACAATCCTTACCAGACCATGTTAAGTCAAAACTCCTAGATGCTCCCATGGAGAAACAGTTTGTTTGGCTCCCCTGCACAGGAGGTTCTAAAGAAGGTGGAAGAAAAAGCAAAATCTGTCCAAACAGTCAAGGATTTCTTACAGGTCCAACCTCCGAGGTTTAGCAGAAATTGGCCTTCGAAGAATTGGTCCTTTCCAGACCACTCCAGAGCACAGAGAGGCAGAAATAGATGCCCAAGAGGCAGAGGTCAATCTAGGGGTGCCTACAGGAGACGTCAGTGGCAACCTACCAACCAGAGAAGTACTGCCACAGATTCAACTACAACCACTTTCACAGGGCAGACACAATGACTTGGCTCTGGTTCCGCCTACTAGGGAACAACTGGAAGCACCCTTGGGCAGAAAGCTAGCCTTATTTTCCGACAACTGGCATTACATTACAGGAGACAAATGGACTTTACAAACAATAGACAAAGGCTACAGGTTTCACTTCCACACTCTACCAAAAAAGAGAGGAATGCCAAACCTACCACCAAGCCAAAAAACAGACGCTCTAAGACAAATCAACAACTTACTAAGGATGAGAGCTATAGAAAAGGTACCACCTATGGAACAAGGCCAAGGATTTTACTCCAGGCTTTTCCTTGTACCAAGAAAAGAAAATCAATGGAGACCTATTCTCGACTTGTCCGCACTGAACACATTCCTCATTGTTCCAAAATTCAAAATGCTGACCCTCCAGCAGCTTCTTCCCATGCTGGGCAAGGAGTCTTGGCTGGTGACTCTAGATCTCAAGGAGGCATACCTGCACGTCCCTATACGACCAGATTGCAGAAGACACCTCAGATTTCTTGCAGGATCAGAGCATTATCACTTCTCAGCATTGCCCTTTGGCTTATCTACTGCGCCCAGAGTATTCACGAAATGCCTGGCATCAGTAATTGCTCATTGCAGGCTTCAGGGAATTCAAATTTACCCATACATGGACGACTGCCTAATACAAGCGGACAACAAGACAAAATTAACAAAAGATTTGGAAAATGTCATACAACTGTTGCAAGCCTTGGCATACACAGTCAACATGCAAAAGTCAAGACTAGTACCATCCCAAAGGATAACATTCTTGGGTGCAGAACTGGATACATCAACTCAGATGGCTTTTCTCACAGAAGAAAAACAAAAGCAACTACCAGTCTACTTCATGACATTAGCAACACAAACTCAGCTTACTGCAAGGAAAGTCCTGCAAGCCCTGGGTTACATGGCATCATGCATAATATTGAATCCGCATGCCAGGCTGCATATGAGAAAGTTACAATGGTACCTAAGGAATGTATGGTCTCAACACAAGCACAGTCTAGAAACCCAGATTCCAATAATTCCATGCCTGAAGCAAGAATTCCTGTGGTGGGCTCAGGCCTGTCAGTTGAACAGAGGATTGCTTTTCCACAAACCTCATCCAAGCCAGACCATCACCACGGACGCCTCAGACCTAGGCTGGGGGGCACACATGGTGGACAAGTGTATACAAGGCTTATGGACCCAACACCAGCTGAATCTACACATAAATCTAAAGGAGATGCTGGCAGTGACACATGCGATCCAGGCATTCAGACCACTCCTTCAACAGGGTCATCTGCTGATAAGGACGGACAATACCACAGTCATGTGGTACATCAACAAACAGGGAGGTACACACTCATATCCTCTATGCCGGATGGCAATGGACCTGTGGAATGTGACCCTGAATCTCAACATTCAACTTCAGGCCAGATTTGTACCAGGAAAAGAAAATTCTCTAGCAGACACCTTAAGCAGAACTACCACGGATGCTCACGAATGGATGCTGCATCCAGCTATCTTCAAAGCCATAACCAAGAAATGGGGACTACCAGAGATAGACCTGTTCGCCTCCCCACACAACCACCAATTGAAGAAATTCTGCACAAGAGCATACCACCCACTTGCTTGGAGGGTGGACTCCCTTTCCTTCAGGTGGAAAAACCTGACAGCATATGCATTCCTTACCTCTTCCTTTGATGTACAAAGTTCTACTGAAGATCAGAGAGGATCAGCCAAGGGTAATCCTGATGGCTCCAGACTGGCCAAGGCAACATTGGTACCCGCTATAGCACACATTCTGGAATATTTAGCAGAACTGTTCCACAATGGCCTATCTTACTCCTCCATTAAGATTCATGCATCAGCAATTTCAGCAGAATACAACATGGATCCTCCTGTCTTCTCTCATCCTCTACTCAGGCAGTTCTTGAGAGGAATCAAAAATGTAAAACCTCCAAGGAAACCACCTTTACCTCCATGGGATCTCAACTTTGTGCTGGAAAAGTTAACACTTCCCCCTTTTGAACCAGCAGCAACAGCAGAATTACAGTTCTTGTCTTGGAAAACTGCTTTCCTGCTAGCAATCACTTCAGCAAGAAGGGTATCTGAGTTACAGGCATTAATGGCAGTACAACCCTTCCTTTTCTTCCATCAGGATAGAGTCTCTCTGAGAACTAACCCTAACTTTATGCCAAAAGTGGTCTCCAGGGTATCATTAAACCAAGCGATTCATTTACCTACATTCTTCCCCAACCCACAGAACAGGGGGGAAAGACTGCTACATACCTTGGATGTGCACAGACAATTACGCTACTATCTGGACAGAACTAAGACCAGCAGAAAAACTGACCAGCTTCTGGTAGCATATGCAACAGGAATGCAAGGAAAAGCAATTTCAAAACAGACAATCTCAAAATGGATAGGAAATTGCATTCGATTTTGTTACTCTTTTCATGGAAAGACAACTCCTGAAAATATCAGACCTCATTCCACAAGAGCTACAGCCACCACTACAGCTTTCCTATGAGGAGTGGCTACCAAAGACATTTTAGAAGCTGCTACTTGGAGCTCCGTGCATACATTTGCCAAGCATTATAATCTTCCCTTATACTCAAGATCCCTTGCAAAACAGCAGTTGCAAAACCTGGTCGGGATCTAAACTACACCATCTTTATCTTAGTGCCTCCTCCCCCAGTTTGGCTATGGTATTCTACCCATATGTTAGGACTGCAGATGCATCCTTGAAGGACATAGTACAGTTTTGTACCTACCATAAATGTAGATGTCCGATAGGTATGCATCTGCAGTCAGGATTACCCACCCTCCTTCCCCTCTGTGGTATTCCTAGGGTATTTACCCCTCTTTTAGCTAGCTGGGGGAATCTATTATGGTGTATTTGTTTGTATATATGTGTGTATGTGTATGTGTGTATGTATATATATATATATATATATATATATATATATATATATATGTATGTTGTTTGCTCTCTACTGTTTGGAATTATTTGCATTTATCCAAATTTAGCCTTCCTAGAGGGCATCTGGGGCAAGAAACACTGAGGAAAATGGCGTCGGCTGATGCCTTTATACCCAATAAACAGCAGCTGTGACGTCGGGTGAAGTGCGACATCAGCCGAGGCCAGACCCAGACTTTGGAATCCGGCCGACCGAAGGGCTGCCTGACGCAGGACAACCCATATGTTAGGACTGCAGATGCTTACCCATCGGACATCTACATTTATGGTAGGTACAAAACTGTACTTTCCAACAGAAGATAAAGGCCCACTCTGCTAGAGCTGTATCTACTTCATCAGCCGTTACGGCTAAATTACCATTAGATACTATTTGCGCAGCAGCTACTTGGTCAAGGCCTCATACATTCATCACTCATTACAAAGTAGACAAAGCCTCCAGGGACAGGGCTTCTTTGGTTCCACTGTCTTGAAAAACATTCTCCCTTGAGCCACCCGAGAAGGATAGTGCATGGGACATTACCCATCAGTAATAATGAACGACTAGATAGAACAACTTCATATAAAGAAGTTTATGTACTAACCATTAACGTTCCATGTGAGTTCATCTCTCCTTCATTCTTGCGTCCCACCCTCCAACCCCCATCCAGGCTTCTTGAGGACCGTGATTTTATTTATGTCATGGTTTATGGTCTCTTATCCAGTTTCTATAGTAGCATATTAGTATGTAGCCTGTTGGCAGGAAACAAGATCTGAGGAAGCACTAGGTGCATCATGGGATAAGGGAGTTGGCCTCGAGATGGTTGAAGACCTCAAACTTTTGCAGTTGGCCGAGTTGTGGGCAGAGGATCTGCTCTGAACCCATCAGTAAGAATAAAGGCGAGATGAGCAACTCACATGGAACTTTATGGTGAGTACATAACTTCTTGTTTTCATCAGCAGCCTTTACCCTCAGGTCCCTGTATTATTTACCCCATTTTACAAGGTTACAGAGAGATCTCATAAAGGAGCTAGGAGATATTCTCCAGGGTTCAGTAGCTGAGTTGGCTATCTGAGAAAATGTTATCCCAGCTCACCCTCCTTAACTCCCTGGGGAACTCCTCCATGAGGCTAATCTCATATGCAGCCAATGGAATGAGTAGATCAGCATCTTCAGGAATCGCCCTTAGGAAACTCTCCTGGATGCGTTTATGTAACTTTGCGGAACCCTTCAAGTCATCCTTTAAGCACCCCATTTGATGGCTCGTCTCTTTTTGGGCCTAAAGTAAGAGACTTTTAACCAGGTGTGAACAGGAGGGAAAGACACACTCTGCTGTGGGAGTACGTCTTTCCACCCTTTCAGACTTTACCCAAAGGGTCAAAAGGGGGGAAAGATGTAGTTCTGGGAATCCCAGAAAGCCTTTCCTGACACGTGGTGAACCTTCCTTCAGGGGCAGAGGAGGAGGCAACAACGGATGACGCTGACCTCGCGGCAGAGGGGGGTCTGCAAAATCAAGACGCCTGCAAATCCTTTTTCAGTAAGTCTTTTCAGCGCTCCTGAAAGGAGGCACAACTGTACCACTCTGGAGGCAGTCGGACGCTTGTCTTTCTACTCAGTCGCCTGGCTAAAAATTACACAAGATAAATGGGTACAAAGAATCCTATCCAGAGGTTACTCTGTACCCTTTTCAACCTCCACAACCTCCACTAAACAAAAGAATCCCAGATGTGCCACCCAATCAAAGGGATCCAGCATCCATAGAAGTTCAAAGGTTGCTAAAAAAAAAAAGAGTCATCCAATCAGTACCCGCAGACCAAACATGTTCCGGAACTTGCTCAAGATCCTTTTTAGTTCCAAGGATGACTGGGGACTGGAGATCCATTTTAGATCTCAGCAGACCGAGCAGGTCAGTAAAAAAGTTCTGGATGGTCACATTGCAGTCAATACTTTCCTTTCTAAGGAAAGACAATTGGATGTGCTCGATAGACCATCCAGAAGTCACCTGTGCTTTCTGCTGGGAGACTGTCATTTTCAATTTTGGGCTTTGACCTTTGGCCTCACTAAAGCCCCCAGAGCGTTCACTAAATGTATGGCAGTAGTCACGGCTCACATGAGGTGATTATAATTCCGGGTGTTTCCATACTTGGATGACTGGCTCCTAACCGCCACCTCCAAGCTACTACTCATCCAGACAAGAGACGCAACCTTAAAACTATTTGCACAGTAAGGCAGATTTTTCATAGATAACAGAAATTCCTTATTGCCATTGCAACATACCGTGTTTATAGGAACAGAATTAAACACAGTAACAATGTTGGTAAACCTTCCAAAAGAATGAATTCAGGTCCTGCAGAAACAAGTTCTAAATCTTCTGCACAAGACAAAAATTCAAGCCAGAGAGGTCCTAAAGGTACTGGACACAATGGCAGCTGCTATCATAGTAATTCCCCTAGCACGCAATGCATATGAGGATCCTACAGTGGCTTCTTTTTGCACAATGGTTAATGCAGATGTACGGTTGCCACCTTTTCAGATGCCCAAAGTGGGACAGTTGTGGTGCAAGCATCAGATTTTGTAGGCCAAAACATACCCACAGCCAATACAAAGGACAGAACTTCACTTTTTTGCCAAAAGTAAAAGGTTATTTTTGTAGCATTTTAGTTGCTTATTCTGTTTCTGATGATGTTTAGGTGTTTTAGATACAGAATAACTGTTTTATGCAACTATTACATAAAATATAGGAAATGATTTTGCCCTAAAATCTCAGGACATTTGCTATATTTACATTTTTTTTGCAGGATGGAACTGCCCAAAGAGGGACTGCCCCTCGCAAAGTGGGACAGGTGGTAACCCTTTGCAGATGCGTCCAATGTCTCAAAATTATTCTGATGCAAGCTTGCAAAAAAGATCTACTTTGGTGGCTTCAATTGGACCAGGTGAAAATAGGCAAACCCTTTGCTCCCCCAGCGCCACTAGCCACGTTGACCACGGATGCTTCCCAGATTGGGGGTTATCTGGGAAGAACAGCCCAAGGCACGTGGCAAGAAAACGAGGTTCACTTGCACATCAGTGTTCCAGAGATGAGTGGTGCTTCTAGCGTTGCAGGTGTTCCAAGACACTCTACCTGTAGGAATGATTGCAATTCAGACAGACAATATGTCAGTGGTATGGTACCTAAACAAGGAGGAACCAGATTATATCCCCTTTTGTCAAGAGGCCCTCAGAGTTTGGCAGCGGGCAACTTCCTCCCATTGCTTTCTAATAGCAATGCACATCCCAGGAATATCCAACGGGATTGTGGACAAACTCAGCAGAGAAATACTGATGCCTCACGAGTGGTTCCCTCAAACAAGAGGTAGTGGAGAGCATCTTCCGCAAATGGGGGCAGCCTTGCTGCAACACCTTTTTGCCACGTCCACAATCACAAAATGCAGCAACTATTTTGCCCCAATTCCCTCTCCGGGGAAGTCCCCGGGAGATGCACTGATGCACGATTGGCCCCCGGGTCTCCTATATGCTTTTCCTCCCTTCCCATTAATGCCCAAAGTTATACAGAAAGCCAGCATATTGGAAAGGACTTTAATTCCCATAGCCCCTTACTGGCCTTGTCAAATCTGGCTCCCCTTCCTACAATCTCATCTTCTGGAGGAACCTTGGATCCTGGACCTGGTGCCGGCTCTTCTGATCCATTCTTCAGGGATTCCTCACCAGTCCTTACAAACCCTCAAGTTGATAGCTTGGCTGCTCTAGTTCCAAACATAGCCAGGTTACATAATCTCTCATCTCCAACACGACACATTTTGATATTTTCTCATAAGACATCAACAAGAAGACTATGTCTTAGCAAATGGAAAAGGTTTTCTAGTTGGGCTTTGGAAAATAAGATTGATCCTTATTCCGCATCTCTTTCTTCTATTTTGGAATTTCTAACAAAGCTTTTCAAAGAGGGTGGTGCAACTGCTAATATCGGAGTACAGTTGGCAGCAATATATCAAATGTCCATCTAGGCAAAAATGGACCAAACATTGTCGCACAGATTGTGTAAAAGCTTTTCTTAAGGGCACTTGTCTTTTAAGGCCACCAAGAAAATCTCCATTATCACCACGGAACCTCAATTTTTTCATATCCCATATAATTCTTGCACCCTTTGAACCAGCATCTTCATGCAAATTAAAATTCTTAACTTGGAAAACTATCTTCCTAGCGGCCATCACTTCAGCTAGAAGAATGTCAGAACTGCAAGCACTTTCAGTGAAACTTCCATACCTCTTGTTTCATAATGCTGGTTTCCTTGCGAACAAACCCATCCTTCCTTCCTAAAGTCTTTTCAGAATCCAACCTAAATCAAACCGTAAAATTGCCAATCTTTCCCAAATATAGCAATAAAGCAGAATATATGCTACACCAACTTGATGTCCACAGACTGTTATGCTTTTATTTACATAGAACAAAATCATTCAGAAAATCGGATCAGCTTTTTGTGCCTTTCTCAGAGAATAGGAAGGGTACAGCAGTAGCAAAAAACACCTTTTCCAGATGGCTGGTATGCTCCATTTCCTATAATTCAGTAAGCAAGAAACTACCAGACAAAAATCAAGGCATATTCAACTAGGGCCATTGCTTCTTCAGCCTTTCGAGCCAAAGTACCTATAGATACCATTTGTGCAGCTGCAACTTGGGCAGCACCTCATACCTTCATCACTCATGACAAAGTGGATATGGCCTCCAGAGACGGGGCTTCCTTTGGATCCACTGTGCTGAAGAATATACTCCCATGAGCCACCCAAGATTAAAGGTGCTAGGAACACTGTCCCATCAGTTAAGAATGAAGGCGAGCTAGGACAACTTCACAAAGAACATGTTCTTCGTGTTTCACTGTTGCAGTCATTACATTAGGGTAATCTGCTGGCAGGTTGCCCTCATTCGGCGTGAATATCAAAGTCTTGGGTCCTGCGTCGGTTGTTATCTCCTCTTCCATGACGTCAGGTCGTCAGAGGTATAAAACATGCAGCCAACGCCGTTTTCTTCAGTCTTTCTTGCCGCGCGGTGCCCGAAGCAGAAGCAGTTCGCAAGTGCCGGTCAGCCGACTCCTGAAATTTTCGCATTCAATTTTCAGAACCGAAGTCTTCAATTAAAGCCAAGTACCCCATTGGGGAAACCTCTTTTTTTTTTTTTTTTCTTTCTCCTTGCTCCTTACCGACGTCAGTAAAAGTTAATAATTGCATTACTTGTGGGAAGCAAATACCTCATAAGGATTTTCATTTGTACTGTATTCCTTGCCTAGGCCCAGATCATAACGTGCCTTGCTGTCGGTTTTGTGCTAGATTTAACCAACCCACTATTAAGCGTCTGTATATGTTTGCTTCAAAATATCTTGGAATCAGATTTAATTACCATGAAATGTCGTCTGATAGCAATCCGACCACCGGAGTTCACAACACAAAGAAATAGACCGTCGAGGTCCAAAACAGACTAAGCTTCTCCTAAGCTAGTCACCGGTTCGCTGGTACTCAGTGAGGCACTTTTGCAGCCCCTGATACCCGCTACTTTCGAGTCGCAGGCCTCTGAGACCCATGTGGAGTCTGGCATGCCACAAGATTCTCAGAGTATTGTACCCGCGGATGTCTCTCCCTCGGATGGGTCCGGAGTCGCTGAGCAGGCACCGGCTTTTGGCGGTGTTTTCAGGCCTCAACATTTCTATATAAAACAGATGCCAGCTTCAAAAACAAAGACAAAAGCAACTTCTAAAGCTAAAAAACCAACGCATGAGCCACGTGCTCGGGCCTCTATGCCTAAAAAACAGATGATCAACCCCCCGATAAGAGGCCTAGGCAAGACGCTGATTATGAATCTTCAGATCCGGTTTCTATTTCTTCTGATTCCTCTTCTGATCAGGAGTTTTCTATACCACCCTATGAGGATTCAGATGCAGAGGACTCCATCCTATCTGCATCTCCTCCTGGAGATTATTCTTTTGGAGTAACCTTGCATACTTTTAAGGGAACGTTTTCATTGGGAAAGTCAGGATTTCTCGGAATCAAAAAAGAGGCTTGGGGATTTACTTCTTCCTCAGCATAGGCCTTTGGCTATACCTCCTGTATTAGACATTGTTGATGTATTTTCGGAATCAAGCATGGCTCCTGATTCCCTACCTCCGGCTCCTAGTAAGTCAGACTGATATTACAGGGTTCCTGACTCCCACAAATTTTTATTCAAAAATCCTGCTGCTGACCCTGAAACTATCTCATAGGGTCCCAAAGGTGTAAAGGCCTCAACAGCTAAGAATCCTACCCCCTCTGATAGAGATTCCAGGGCACTGGATAGATGGGGAAAGAAGGTTTATACGTCTGCAGCCTTGGCAATTAGGGCCTTAAACTGCCAGTTTCATATGCTTAAATGTCAACAGCATGTTATGAGATTATTGAAACAGAAAATTATGTTGATTTCTGAATGTGTGGGGAAAAAAAGAATTACAGGAATTATTGCATGCAGCAGAACAGGTTGGAAAGCATACTTTGCAATGTGGTTTTGATTCCTTGGAGGCCTCTTGCAGGGCCGCAGTTACTGGATATGTGATTAGAAGGCATGCCTGGCTCAAGGAGCAAAATCTGCCTGATCATGTTAAAGCTAAATTGTTGGATGCACCGTTACATCATGATACTCTGGTAATAAGGCAGAAGAGGTTTTAAAGAAAATGGAAGACAAAGCTAAATCTATGCAAAGTGTAAAAGATTTCTTACAAAGTGTAAAAGATTTCTTACAAGTACAGCCACCAAGATTCAGTAGACACTGGCCTATAAAAAATTGGTCCTTTGCTGTGTCCGACAGAGCCTCATGGGGCAAATCAAGGCGCTCAAATGGCTCCAGATACCAATCACAGGGTTCTTACAGGTCTAAGTAATGGGGTGCCCCTACCTCCAAATTTGGAGGAAACAAAGCACAACCCTACAGTAAAAAGTCTCAATGACTTCCCTCTGCCATCACCAAGCACTTACCTTTTGGCAGCCCCCTTAATGGGAAAATAAGCACTTCATGCTCAAAATTGGCAGTTCATAACCCAGGACAAGTGGGTATTAAACATAGTATCCCAGGGATACAGATTTCATTTCCATATCTTGCCATTTCCAAACAGTTGGCCAGATCTGCCACAAAATCAATGGGCAGAGGCACAGAAACAAGTTACGTCCCTCATGGATATGGGGGCTATTCAACCAGACATTATGCTAGACAAGCAAAGGCAACTGACTATTTACTTCAAACAGATGGCAACAAAAACCCAGTTATCTGCAAGACAAATTCTGCAGACTTTGGGGTACCTGGCATCCTGTATTCTACTAATTCCATATGCAAGACTGCATATGAGGAAACTACAGTGGTATCTAAAAAGTTTATGGAGTCAACATTGTCACAGTTTGGAAACAAGGATTCCTCTCATTCACTGTCTACAGCAGGAGTTTATTTGGTGGGCAGTAACATGTCACCAGAATATGGGACGCATCAGACTATGCTTGGGGGGGCTCACCTGGCGGGGAGATGCATTCAGGGCATATGGAGCCCAAAATAAATGCATCTGCATATCAACCAGAAAGAGATGTTAGCTGTTCAGAATGCCCTGACAGCCTTCAAGGACTTACTTCATCCAGGACAACTACTGATAGACGGACAACACCACGGTTAGGTGGTGCATAAACAAGCAATGGGGTACACATTCCTACCCCCTTTGCAGACTAGCCATGGTATTGTGGGACACTGCCTTGACTTGCCAAGTACATCTTCAAGTTCAATTCCTGCCAGGAAAACAAAATACTCTGGCAGACGACCTAAGCAGAAATCTTATGGACCCTCACGAGTAGAAACTGGATCCACAAGTCATCAGCATGATAACAGAGAAATGTGGGAGTCCGAACATAGATCTATTTGCCTCCCCAAAATTATCAACTGGACAAATTCTGCACAAGGACTTTTCACAGACAAGCATGGAAAGTGGATGCCCTGTCCTTCAGTTGGAAAAACCTGTCAGTCTACGCCTTACCTCCTCTGCCTCTTCTCCCCAAGGTCTTACTAAAGGTCAGACAGGAAAAAACAAAAATGATCCTAATTGCCCTGGACTGGCATCACCAGCACTGGTACCCAATTCTAAGGAATATATCTCAACTCCCTCCTTGGTACTTGCCTCAAATACCTCATCTATTGCCTCAGCAGAGCAATCAAATTCTGCACAATCAGCTCAAAACTCTGAACCTGGGAGCATGGCTGATCATGTAATTATTCAAACACCACCTCTCAGTAAATCTGTGATGGATGTCATTTTGGAAGCCAGAAGGCCTAGTACTAGAAAATCTTATGCTGATAAATGGAAGAGATTCTGTGCTTGTAACCAAGCACAAGGAACTGACACAGCAAAGCCAAATATTCCTCAGATTTTACAATACATGACTGAGATGCTTGACATGGGCCTATCTTTTTCATGAATAAAAATCCATGCCTCTGACATCTCGGCTCATTACAACACAGAGCCTCCCATCTTTTCTCATCCTCTGCTAAAACAGTATCTTAGAGGGGCCAAAAATTTAAGGCCTCCCAGAAGATCACCAACTCCTGCATGGGACCTCAATTTTGTGTTGGAAAAGCTCACCCTGCCTCCATTTGAACCGAAAAGCTCACCTAGCCTCCATTTGAACCAGCAGCTATTGCGGATATAAAGTTTTTTATCTTGGAAAACCGCTTTCCTTCTGGCAATCACTTCAGCAAGAAGGGTTTCAGAACTACAGGCCCTCATTACTGTGGAGCCCTTTATTACATTTTACCTGGGCAGGGTGTCCCTCAGGAATCCTTCCTTTATGCCCAAGGTGGTGTCCAGTGTGGCTCTTAACCAAACTATTCACCTGCCAACATTTTACCCAAATCCACAGAACAAGGGGGAGCGGATTCTGCATTCCTTGGACATACATAGACAACCAAGATTCTACTTAAACAGGACCAAATCTCTCTCTCAAAGTCTGAGCAGCTACTGGTAGCATTTGCTACAGGATCAGAGGGGAAGGCTATTTCAAAGTGGACAAGCCACTGCATTTGTTTCTGCTACTTGCATCATGATAAACCGGTGCCCAAGGGAATCTGGTCACATTCCACCAGGGCTGCATCTACCTCATCAGCTTTTCTCAGAGGGGTGCCAACCAAAGACATTCTAGAAGCTGCTACTTGGAGCACTGTTCATACTTTTACAAAGCATTATCATTTGCCTCTCTTCTCTGTCAGGGGCAGGCTTTGCCACTGCAGTTCTGCAGGGCCTGATGGCTGCTCCTAATGCTATTTAGTTCCAGCCTCCCATCCATAGCTTTGGGATTCTACCCAAATGTAATGACTGCAACAGTGAAACACGAAGAATATAGTACAGTTGTGTACACGTACCATAAATGTAGATGTTGGAGTGTATTCACTGTTGCAGTCCGGGTTACCCACCTGCCATCCCCCTTTTTTCTAGAACTTCTCTTTCCTTCACTATATTCTACAGCCTTTGTGGTGTATTCGCTTTTAGATGAAGGTAAAGTTTATGTTTTTACAATTGCGTATATATAATATTTCTGCTCCCCATTTGGGGGGCATCTGACATCTGGGGCAAGAAAAACTGAAGAAAATGGCATCTGCTGCATGTTTTATACCCCTGACGACCTGACGTCATGGAAGAGGAGATAGCAACTGACGCAGGACCCAAGACTTTAATATTCAGGCTGACTGAGGGCAACCTGCCAGCAGATTACCCAAATGTTATGACTGCAACAGTGAATACACTCTGAACATCTACATTTATGGTAAGTGTACACAACTGTACTTTGTTCTTACCATAATGTTTCACGTGAGTTGTCCATCTCGCCATTCATTCTTGCATCCCTCCCTCCAACCCCCGGCCAGTGGGCTTCTAGTGGACCTGGACTTTAACAATTTGACCTTGACTTTGACTTTTCTCAGCTTTGCATATAATACGAGAGGTAATTTATCCAGTTTTTTGTATTTTTATGCTTGCAAACAAGATCTGAGGTACACACTGATGCATGATGGGATAGATTAGCCTCGAGCTGGTTGAAGACTTCGAGCTACAAAAAAAAGTCCGAGTCGAGGATTGGCTCCGAACCCATCAGTCAAGAATGAATGACTAGATGGGCAACTCACATGGAACTTCTTTTTTTTTACCATATTGAGAGCACAGTTGTTAAATTTCCTCAATTTGCATGTTTTATTCCACATTTTGAAAGGCACTGTCCACCGTGGAGAAAGTGAGGGTCGAGTACTATATTCATGGGCAGAGTCAAAGCACCAATGCTAGGAAAAACATTCACTTTTATTGGTTATTACTGCATACTGCAGAGAATGTGTGATAAAAGAAAGGTGAATTAAGTCTGCAGAATTGGTGTGATGCATTTCACTATGTTGCCGTGAAGAACAAGAAATCCCAGTACAGTATTTGAATGTAGAGGTGCACTCTCCATTCTTGAATACAGAGTATTTTGTGATGAATGCTTAATAAACAAATTTCAGTAAACAGTAGTTCCTTTAGTAATTGAGTAAAATTGGAGCAGCTGCACTGTTGCTGTTTAGTTAATAGCCTGTCGGTGCCGGTCGCAAGCATGTCTGCTCATAATGATTCATTATGTCTTGTTGTGTTTTTACTGGTGTTAAGAGTAGCGAATGTTTGCCTGCAAACAATAAATGAGCCTCTAATTCCCACAAATTACTAATGCTATAGAGAAAATGTCCCAAAAATGTCCCATTCCATCTGTTTTGAAATTCTCCGGGTAAGCTTAAAAGTACAGAAACATTGTATAGTTATTTACATTTGCAGTTTGCAGCAGAAAGTAGCCCTACTGGCCTGTTAATCTGGATGCTGCTGTTTTATCAGGGTTTGTAATATTCTGTGTACCTATATACCTAAACAAAACTGTATAAACTCATGTGTCTTCTTGTCCAAGGGTCTGCAGATCAGTTCACTTATCTGATAAATAATAAATCAGGTAAATTTCCGATAACATTTTGGACTGGAAATTGTGTGCTCTACTAGAAATTGATACCCAGGCCTCCGGAACGCAGTCATACTCCACCATCCATTTAAACTATATGAGCTCACATTATTATTTATTTTTATATGCCCTAGTCTTAGGTGTTTTGCTCCCCCCACTCAAAATGCTTCATACCCACAGCTTGGAACACTTGTACTTGGGTTAGTCAAGTATTAGTTTCTGTTGATATGGCTTTGTTGTTTTTGCTCTGTTGCTTTGCTATTGTTACCCTGCCTCAGAGTTCCTAAAGTGAACAGGCTAGCAACTGCTTCCTACTTACTGACAACTTTTTTATCATTTGCTGACACTACCTGTGAGATGTATGAATAGCTGTTAATTTTGGAGTCTAACCTTTCACACGCTACACATTTCTGTAAATTGCTTATCACTGCATTATAACCAGCTAGCAGTACACCCGCTTTTTGCCAGTGTTAAGAAATCCTTACCTAAGCTGTTGAGGCTTTGATGAGCAGACCTCTGTCACTTAATGGTATTTACTCTAATACTGCACATCCACTCAAAGCGAGTTACATTGGTTCCATGCCAATTCCCAAGTGCTACTGAGGTTGTGGTAATGTATTAATAGTTTTGCTGATGCCCCACTCAAAAATATGTACAAGGTTAGGGTCATAACTGTCATTCTGGCACCTGGTTTTGGCGTGTGACCAAAATCTTCAGGTCCCTTCACCCTAAGTATGAGTACACCATTGTTGCCACCCAAGCCAGTGTGAATTAATGTGGATGCTCTACCCTGGGGAGGCAGAAGTTAGAATTGTGCAGTATGTGTATATGTATCTGAGGCAGGTGAAATACTTGTCTTGTGCAGTATGTTGCCTTCTTTGAGAATTATACCGTAGTTTCAAACCAAAATAATTGATTTCAGCAATTGACATAACTGTCATTCCAAGGAGGATCCTGTGTCTGTGTGAGAGTTGGCACTGGAGGTGGTGATAGACAGCCCAGCCTGCTTTGCTAGGGATGGCTTTCAGGACTTTTCTTAGAGCTTTCATGTATTGGGCAAGATTTTTTCTGCCCCCATAATGCTTTATTTATCAATTAAGGCAAAGTTCATTTGGTAGATATTCTCGCCAAAAGAATTCTAATGTGGCCTACATTAAGGTGCGTCTGCCCAATGCTAGGAGTCTAAACAATAAATTACTTGACTTGAATATGTTTCTGATACTTGAGTATATTGTTACAGAAATTTTTACTGTTCTAATAACACTACTCCTGTAAAAGCAGAAGTGTAGCTAGTTCAATCAGCGTCCCACCCCCTCAGCTCTTCAAGTAAAGAGAGAAAAGAAGTAATAAGCCTACATTGTAAGTGATTGGCTTATTTCATTCAGATGTACACCTCCCCACCCCCACCAGATGTTCCAAAAACACGGACATTTCTAATATTTGCACATCAGCCAGGTGGCCAGATACATGGCGCACCCAATCTCCCGCCCCAGCTATTCATGTTCTGTTTCTGTTCCTTGTGCCTTGCTCCCAGCCCTTCAACATATTTTATTTAAAATGGCCAGTCTCAGTTATTAACAAAATGGAAAACTTAAAACACTCATTGCAGCTTTACAAAGGGCAGGCCTCACCTTGATTAATTTGATTTAAAATTTTAAACTTCATTAAATCATAATTTACATAATGACATAGGTTTACATACATTAATAGAAAATAAAACAAACCACAGAACATATTCATTAATCGTATGCAGTATACAAATGTCATCTTTTTAACAATTATCATTCCTCCAAAATTACATAAATTGTTCAAATCCTGCCTTCTCTTAAACCTCACTCCTCCTGAACATTATGTATGTATTGTTCTTGTAAATGCAATTTAATTTTATGTAATTTTTTCCATCTCTTTTCTAAAAAGCCCACCTCCAATTCCTTTATCTCCTTTACAGTATTCAGTACTTCAAAACCTAAACCACCTGTAAGTCGTTTACATATTCTAGGAATTATTTTTCTGGCAGCCAGTAGTATTAAACGTAGTAAAGCCTTGCTTTGTCTAGGCAATTCAGATCCTGTGTCACAGCTCAAAATAATCCTTTCCGTAATTACAGCAATTTGTTCCCCCAGTGTTTCTGATAAAGTGCTGTATAAGGATTTTAAAAATCTGCCTCCTTGTGCACTTAGGAAAAAACATGTTCACTGTTCTCTATCTTTTCCATCACTCCTCCAGCACCTGCTGTCTTCATGAGGAAAAAAAATCTCTGAAGTCTGCTTGGGGTACAAAAATACTTTAAACACTTCCAAACAAAAATCCCTAACCTTTGGGATTTTGTTGTATACTTGGGAGCCATCCAGATGTCTTCCAATTTTTCTTGTGTAAACTGCCTTTCCAGTCTGAATTCCCAATCTTTCTTTTCTACTCCTATCTGATTCTTAATAGTTATGCAATATTTTATAGACCTTACTAATCGTTCCATTTTTAACAATTGCTTCTGTTAACTGAAAACTCTACAGTTGCTGGTCTTAAAACTTGGCACTCCCCTTTCTCTTTGCCTTCCCTACTAACGATAGAGTATAAGCAATCTGTAACTTGCAGTCCAGACTTCTGTTTGGCCTCGTCCCACTCTATTACCTTTCCCTCTCTAGTTAAGTTTTCCTAGTATCTTGATTCCTTCAATTTTTCTCCAGTAAATTCCAGACCCTTCTTGTCTGTTTCCTATACCTCTACTTAGTCATCCCTATTTGTTTCCTATACCTCTACTTACAGTCATCCGTATTTGCAAAATCTCATTTCTTCATTCCTGTATTTGTGTAATTTTTAAAAATCATGCAGAACGTTTATATTCATATTCTCTTTAAAGATGTGCTGCCCTTAATTCCTGAATTTTCCTTGTTTCACCATCATTCCTTTCCACTTTGATTTATGTGTTTTTCTTGTGTAATGTATACTGCATATCTCTATAAAGTGCAGGAATGCATAATCCATCTTGTTCTATCGGGAGAATCAAACTATCGCACTTAATTCATGCTGTCTGCCCCTCCCATATTCTTTCAGTGTTTTTATTAATTGCTGTCCAAAGCTTCTCCTCCGATTGATTTAAAAGAAAATCTGACCTATATATAAAACTACTAAAAATACTTTTTTACAGCTTGTATTTTACTATCCATAATCAAGAGCTTCTGGCTTCTCAGTTTGTGCAGTCTATTTAGTCTCTTTCCAGAATCCTTTTTAATCCATACACCTAAATAGTAAGTATTAAATTTATATAAAACATCTTTTTTTCTTTTTCACGTCTTTACACTGATGGACAAGCATTTTGGCTATTAGCCAGCCATTTGACTCTCACTTTTTGTGCAGCAGTGAGAAGCGTATTAGAGCTTTTAAAGCTGTTGTAGCTTTCAGACTCTCTGGTGGCTGCTGTTTGTACTGTAACTGGAGAGTAGAACCTAGCACTTCTGAAAGGTGCATTACAAAACATATGCATGTGTGTTGTCAGAGCAGTCATAAACAAGTGTATCTTTGTGTCATTATTGCAGTGTAGTCATTGAACTCCTTGTACTACATGTTCACTATTCTGTGTTGTCTGTATTTTGTTGTATAATCTTGGGCTTACTCAAAAGTCTCAGTTTTATATATGATATAACTGACTTTTAACATTGTCTTATTTTTTTCACGAGATTTATTGGACCTTTCCAGTACTTGGCATAGAACCCCTGTTTGTGCATTGGCAACATTAGTGTGATGATCACAGAATGAATGGCAATAGTGGTGTGATATTCGCAATATGTGTGTTGGCATTCTCTGAAATGTTTACATGTATACAGTGGTAATGAATTGGCTGCTAGCTTCAAAATTATGAGTAAACGTGTGCCAGTTCACAGCCTCTCAAAATGTCGAGCATTGAGAAGGTATGGTAGCGCAGATAAGATGCAAGAATGCTGCATATGGTGATGAGGCCACACTTGAGTTAAGAGGGTTTTGAGATGGGGCAGTGGTTCAGTAGGACTTTTCTTTCTTTACCACTATTTGTGCAGAGTTTGGGGTGGGTTAAGTATGAATACGTGTTGTTGTTAGTAGGACTTGACAGTAGTTTTATCAGCCTGTGAACTTTAGAGCTGATGTCCTTTTCATTCTTCCTCAATGTATGGGTTATGGATCTGATCTGTCTCTACCACATACTACAGATTTTGGATCCAACTTTCAAGCTCTTCCATCTACCCATAATGCCCTAATCTGTCCTCAATACTTCAGTTCTTGTTTGTCACAATCCCGCATGGATTTGAATCCTCTCTCCTAGTATAATTTAACATATAGCTAGCCTTAAGTGCATTATCCTACTCTTAGTTCTCTGTTTTACATTCCTTTATACATTTCTTTATAGTTTAAAACCTTTCTCTAAATAGTTTTTCATTTTTTTTCAGTGTCAGGCATTCTGCTATCGTTATAGTAGTTTCTATAAGTACCATTCTTGGTACTTTTATTTTTTTTTTGTGGTAATTTCTGACCTATTTTTTTTTTTTTTTTTAAAAAAAAGTTTGCCTTACTTTGTTTCTGTATATCTTCTGTGGACTTTTCCATTATAGCTGAAAAGCTGACAGGCTTTAAATCCGTAACTCTGATGTCCACAGGGAGTGCATTTATTGGTTAGGTGTAGCACACTTTGGTACAAATTGTGCTGTTTGTGTAGGGTTTAATTCTAGAGCCATAGTTGACCAGCGTAACAAACTTTGTTCTCAGGGTCTTGCTTCCACCTACATCTTCTTCCTGAGCAGGGGCTCAGCCCCCTAGCAAATCTTCAAAAGCTCCTTTGGAGCAAAGGAAGCATTCTCCTCTGCAGTCTCCAAAGACTTTCTCTGAGCCACCACGGAAAATTTGCAAACTTTTGGATCCAAGAAGATGGACTACAGATCCAAAGCCTTCAGATCCCATTGTATCTTCTCACCCTACCATTCAGAAACCATTGGATCCAGTACCTAGCATATTATATACACCAAGGACTCACTTGCTTACCCAGGTTTATGGTAGACCCTATCTTCCCTCTGCTCTCTCCTCCATTAATGTAAACACAAAGCTTTCCAGACCTCAGTCCACTACATCTAACAGGTCATCCAAGAGTCTTTCTGATGTGGATAGGATGAAGAGAAAGTTCCTCAGAGTGCAGATCCAGATGGGTATTATATTGGCTCCATCTCCTATTAGATTCATGAGTCATCCTGTCACTACCCAGACTCCTCCTGCAATCTGTCCTTTGGTTTCGGGGCCCCAGGTTCTGCCAGTTCCAAGAGTTCTGGTGTCAGATCTGAAGAAAATTTCATCTGATATTGTTAATCCTCGTTCATTCCTTACACATGGGTATCGGTTCCGAGCTGGCCATTTTCCAAGCTCACATCAGCTTCAAACTCTAGAGCTAAACTCTTACCCACAATTCCCCTTTCCCTGTTACCTCAGATTTCATTTGCCGTGTTGCCATCCGGTCGTGTCAAGCTACTTTTCTTGAACCAAGTACAGTCAATTGTTTAATTGCTTTACAAATTACTTTTCTGTCAGAAAAGTTTATCTTTTATGGTCTCTTGCCCTATCGCATCTAGCGTTCATAATTTCCTCAGGTTTTTTCTGTCTTTTACTTACCTTTTTTACCGCAAGGTAATTTTATCCTTACCATCATTGGTAATCTCTTTCCCTTTCTCTTTCATACCTTCGGTACTCTCTTGTACCATTGTTGGTACCTTTTCTATTTGTTAATATGGCAGATAAAAAGGGTACTCCGGGGTTTAAGCGGTGTTCTGATTGTGGACACACACTGCCTACTTCTGATGCGCACTCTTATGTGTTTGATGTTTGGGAGCCTCCCATTTATCTTTTGAACCACCTTGTACTATTTGTGAGAACTTTTATAATAGACCTTTGTTAGAAAGGAAAAATAAGCTGATACTGAAGGAACTTCTAAAATCTCACTTTTCAGAGGCTATTTCTGGATCAGAGGTCTCAACCCCTCCTAAAGCTCATAAGAAAATGGATGTTTCTACTAAGGCTAAATCCTTGCCTTCGTCCCTGGCTGGGGACTCTCACCAGCCAAAATCTAAAAAGGCTAACAATTTCAGCTCTGGAGCTCTGTCAGCCCCAGTGCTTTTGGTGCCCAGACCTTCGGAACCGAGGCCTTCTGATCCATTAGTGATTTTGGCTCCGTCCTCTCCTGCAGCCTTCTACATATCGGCACGAAGGGGCTCCTCTGTTCAGACCATTACCACTGTATCGGCACCGACCGTTCAGTCTGCGCAGACCTTGACTGCGTCGGCTCCAAGATCTTCCTCGGAACTGAGGCCTTTAGTGTTGACTCCAGTTTTGTCGGTTCCAGCTTCGGCACCGACAACCACTTTGGCACCGATCCCTGTGTCGGTGCAGACAATGACATCGGCACCAATGACTTTGGTGCAGACTACAGTAGTTAAGTCTTTCTCGGCACCGTTGTCTTTGGTGCGGTCAGATGAGATGGGCACAGAGTCTGCCTCTTTTGTGGACAGGCCTGTTTCCCCCTCAGTCTCTGTGAGGTCCACTAGAAGTCTTTCTGAACATGATGTGTTGCATCTTGTGGACCAGGCATTCTTGACCAAGAAGTATTCCACCCCCCCCAGGAACTATCCTTCCTTGGGAGGTGATCACCCATCTCCAAAGACACCTTCTTATTCTCCTCCTTCATTGCCTTTGAAGTCCATGGATCTAGTACAGTCTTCCCCTTATGCGGTTACCTTTATGGATCTCACTAAGGAAAGTTGCCTTCATGGCAGGAAAGTTTTACTACGACCCAGGATGTCAGCTGTGACACGCATAGCTTGCTGCTCCACAGCCATCCAGGGACTTCGACTTGGCGGGCTGAGCCACTTGGGGGATGAGTGCCTCCTGTCCTAGACATACACTTCTCTCCAGGTGGACCAGCCTTCCAACTGATGGTGAAGGCTTTTGCTGCTGCTGGCAATACCGGACTGTCTGTACCTCCGCCCTCCTCTGGTACACTGGTTTCACAAATCGCACCTAGCAGACACCGGGTGCAAGGGCCTCAGGACATATTCCCTCAGGAATCCCCTTTTCCGTTGCCTTCTCCAGCTTCTCCTGCTGAGGTGGTCCACCGGACAAATTCGTGTAAGAGGAAGCACATTGACTCCACAGAGGAGTCCCTCACCGAAGACACAGATTTCGATGAGGGGGAAGGATCCTGAGGTATCCTTTGGCGATATCCTTGAAATCCTGAAACAGAGAGGTGACTGGCAGCCCTCTAATCTGACCTCTGAGGAATCTGTGTTCCTGCAGGCTTTTCGCGCCCAGCCCCCTACCTCCTGGGTTACTCCACCTTCCGATGAACTTAAGTTCATCATGCAGCATGCTTGGAAGGCCTCCGATACTGTTGAAGCTGTTCCCTGGAGGCCAGATAAGATCTTGTCCCCTTCTGCTTCAGATCCCCGTTGGTCCAATGGTCTTCCTGTGGATGCTTTGGTGGTGGCGGCCGCAACAAAAAAGGTTCTGGCAGAAGAAGAAAGCCAGACTGTCCATCCGCCTAACAGAGTTCCGGGCCCTGGACAGAGTAGGGAAGTGCAATTTTGCTTCCGCGACCTTTGCTATCAGGTCCCTGAATTATATGGCATATTTTACCAGGCTTCAAAGGGATCTGGTTTCTGAGCTCTCTGAAACCTTGGCTGGTGCAGTTTCTGATGAGATCCGTGACACGGTCCTCTCAGCTGGCCACCATTGAGTCTATATCTATCTCACACATCAGAAGGAGCAGCTAGAGTGGCAGGTTCAGCTGCGGTCTTGAGATGACACGCCTGGATGCACTTGTGCAACTTTGTGAAACCTTTTAAGTCTTCCTTTCTTAATGCCCCCATCGAGCCCTCCTCGTTGTTTGGGCCCAAAGTTAAAAGCACACTGGGCAGATGTGAACAAGATGGTAAGACCCTTTCTGCCATAGGTGTCCGCTATTCTTCCCCTCGACGTGCTTTCTTCCAAAACCAAAAGTGGGAGATATGGTTCAAGAAATCTCAGGGTCCTTTCCATGACACACAGGGCGAGTTCTCCCCCGGATGCAGAGGGGGAAACTCACAGGGAAGACTTTCCTTTCGGGGCAGAGGGACCATGTAACCAGGGTTCCAGGGATTCGTTCCCTGGTCAATCCTACCAGTGCTCCTGAAGAGCGGTCCAACTCCTTTCCTCTGGAGGTGGTTGGGGGACGTTTCTCCTTGTACCCTTCTGCCTGGCTAACCATCACCACTGAATCTTGGATTTAAAGGATCATAATCAGAGGTTATCATATCCCCTTCAATCTTTGTCCCGTCCCTTCAAAAAATCTTCCAGATGTTCCACCCAGTCAAAGGGAAGAAGCAGCACTAGAGATAGAAAAGCTGCTAGGAAAGAGAGTCATCCAAATAGTCCATGCAGACCAGATAGGATCCGGATTCTACTCTACTATTGTTGGTGCCAAAGAAAACCGGGGACTGGAGACCAATTTTGGATCTCAGTGTATTGAACAAGTTTGTGAGAGTACAAAAATTCCGGATGATCACTATACAGTCTATCCTCCCGCTTTTGGAAAAAGACGATTGGATGTGCTCTATAGATCTTCAAGATGCCTACTACCACATAAAGTTGGACACACCATCAAGAAGATTTCTGAGCTTCCGTGCAGGAGCCAGTCACTATCAGTTCAGAGTACTGCCCTTCGGACTCTCTACAGCCCCCAGTGTGTTCACAAAGTGCATGGCAGTTGTCACAGCTCACTTGCGACTTCAAGGATTCCAGGTGTTTCCATACCTAGATGACTGGCTCATTTCCGCCCCCACCAGACATCTACTGGAAAAAGCCCTGGCATACTCTCTTCTCACTGCTGAAAGGCTAGGCATAACCATAAACTGGCAGAAGTCCAATCTCGCCCCATCTCAGTTGACAGAATTCATAGCGGTTATGTTGGACACAAAAAACTGCAGAGCTGCTATTCCAGAGCACAGAATTTTAAGGATAAAGCAACAACTAATTCCAATCCTTTCAATGGAAAAATCCACGACTCACTCTGTTCTACAGCTGTTGGGTTCCATGGCAGCCTCCATCACCATTGTTCCCCTGGCCAGGTTTCACATAAGGCTTATACAACGGCTACTGCTTTACCCAGTGGTATCCTTTTCAGCATCCTCGTTCAGCCATGATTTGAGTAGCCCACAGGTGCAAGCAGGATTTAAATTGGTGGATGATGCACAATCTTTCACAAAGGTCTCTCCCTTTTTCCCCCCAGCAACCCAAAGCCACAGTGACCATGGACACCTCCCTGATTGGGTGGAGAGGGCTATGTCAGGGACAGACAGTCCAAGGCACTTGGTCCCAACTGGAGGCCCATCTGCATATAAATGTTCTAGAGCTGAGTGCGGTGCTTCTGGCATTGCAAACATTCCATCCCCTGCTGCCGTCTGGGACGATTGTGATTCAGTCAGACAACATGGTGGTCTGGTACATCAACGAGCAAGGTGGAACCAAATCTTACCCCCTTTTTCGAGAGGCCATGAGGATATGGCAATAGGTGATGGCTGCCAGCAGTTTTCTTCTAGCAATGCACATTCTCGGGAGTTCCAACCTGATAGACAGACTCAGCAGGTGCATTCTGCAACCTCACGAGTGATCCCTGAATCCCTTGATAGCGGCGGAGATCTTCCACCACTGGGGCCGTCCTTGCTGCGACCTCTTTGCATCTCCGACCAACTACAAATGCAGCAACTATTTCGCCCTGATTCCCCCTCCGGGACAGTCACCCAGGGATGCTGTAGTCCACGATTGGCCCTCGGGTCTTCTCTACGCATTTCTGCCCTTTTTCTCTCATTCCCCAGTTTCTGAAGAAAGCCTGGCAGTTGAAGAGCAAGGTAATCCTCATAGCACCATATTGGCCACAACAGATATGGTTCCCATTCCTTTGGTCTCTCCTACTAGATCGACCATGGATTCTCCATCCAATCCCGGAGTTGATCTCACACCCACAGAACCTGATTCACCCCAACCTGAACAGCCTGAAGCTAACCGCTTGGGTACTCCAATTCCCTTGATTGCCAGGCAGAATGATCTTTCTTTACCAGTACGTGATATTCTCATTGCTTCTCATAAGTCTTCCACTAGAATTACTTATCTGAGCAAGTGGAAATGATTTACCTGTTGGCTGAAAGATAAACAAGTAGATCCCTTTTCAGCACCAGTGTCGATAATACTAGACTATCTGGCAGATCGGTTTCAATTTGGTCTATTGGCCTCTACCATTAGAGTTCATTTGGCTGCAATTTCGAATTTTCATGAGTGTGTCCAAGATTCCTCTTATGTCCCATAAATTGTGCAAGACCTTCATAAAAGGTGTGAATAATCTGAAGCCACCTTTTAGAGAACCTATTCAACCATGGGATTTATTAGTTCTACAAGCTCTGACAATGGCACCTTTTGAACCAGCCTCTTCTTGCGACCTCAAGTATTTGTCATGGAAAACCCTGTTTTTGGTCGCTATTACTTCTGCCAAACTTATTTCTGAACTTCAAGCTTTATGTATCAAGACTCCATACTTGATTTTTCATAGAGATAGAGTGTCTCTGAGAACTAATCCGTCATTTCTGCCTAAAGTAATCTCTGAAGTGTCCATTAATCAAGCCATTGAATTGCCAGTTTTCTTTCCCAACCATTCAAACAGAGGAGAGTATTGCTTACATACCCTAGATACACACAGGCAAACCCATTTTTACTTGAACAGGACTAAACCCTTTCCTAAATCTGACAAGTTATTTTTGGCCTTTTCTGGATCTAGATTAGGATCGGCTGTTGCTAAGGTCACATTAGCTAGATGTTTGAAAAGACTGTGTGACCTTTTATTTACACACAACGTAATATCTCGTTGCCTACTACCATGAAAGCTCATTCAACAAGGTCGGTGGCAACTTCTGCCTTCCATGCCAGAACTTCTTTACATGACATCTGTGCAGCTGCGACTTGGGCTACGCCTCATACCTTCATCAATCAATACAAATTGTATTTGGCCTCCAGGGGAAGAGCATTTTTCAGTTCTATGGTGCTCAGGAATGTCCTTCCATGAGAGCCTCCCAGGAATAGAAGTAGCTGGGGACTCTGTCCCATGCGTAAGGAATGAACAAAGATTAACAATATCAGATAAAGAAGTTATGTCTTACCATAATGTTCCATCTGTATTGTTGATCCTCGTTCAGTCATTACGACCCTCCCTCCTTCCCCCTCCTGTGGTTTCTAGTGGATCTCACCATCCAGTTATCTTAGGTTATTTGACCAGAGGTATTCTCTACAGTCTATCTTGCAAACTCAATCTGAGATAACAGGGAGTGGGGAATTGTGGATAAGAGATTAGCTTGAGAGTTTGAAGCTGACGCGAGCTTGAAAAATGGCCGGCTCGGTTCCAAGCTTGGAACAGATACCCATGCGTAATGACTGAACGAGGATCAACAATACAGATGGAACGTTATGGTAAGACATGACTTCTTTTTCTTCGACTCCAGCAGTCTGACTGACCAGATGTTCTTCGTGTTTCACTGTTGCAGTCATTACATTTGGGTAATCTGCTTGCAGGTTGACCTCAGTCGGCCTGATTAACAAAGTCTTGGGTCCTGCATCAGTTGCTGTCCCTTCTTCCATGACGTCAGGTCGGCAGGGGTATAAAACATGTAGCCAATGCCATTACATCAGTCTTTCTTGCCATGCAGTGCCCTTAGCTTAGCAAAAGCAGTTCGCAAGTGCTGGTCGGCCAACTCCTGAAATTTTCGTTTTCGAGTTTCAGAACCAAAGTCTTCAACACTAAAGCCAAGTATCCCGTTAGGGAAACTTTCTTGCTCCTTACTGATATCAGTAAATGTTAATAATTGCATTACTTGTGGAAAGCAAATACCTCATAAAGATTTTCATTCGTACTGTATTCCTTGCCTAGGCCCTGACCATGACGTACCTTGCTGTCGGTTTTGTGCTTTATTTAATCAGCGCACTATCCATCTGTATATTTTTGCCGCTAAATATTTCTGTTCTCTGTTTAATTATCCAGAAATGTCATTGGTTAGCCATCTGACTACTGGAATTCCGAAAAAAATGCAAAGATAAAGACAGAGACAGGCCGCCGAGGTCCAAAACTGCCGACAACGCTTCTCCTAAGCCAGTTGCCAGTTCACCGGTACTCGGTGAGGTGCTTTTCATAGCCCCTGATACCTGCTACTTCTGATTCGCAGGCCTCTACGGAGACCCATTCGGAGTCCGGTATGCTGCGAGATACTTCAACTATGGAACCCGCAGATGTCCCTACCTTGGATGGGTCTGGAGCTGCTGTGCAGGCACCGGCTTTTGAGGGTGCATTCAGGCCTATGGACTTTCATATTAAATCAATGCCTCCTTCATTACTAAGGCCTAAATCTCGATCCATGTCTAAAAAACTGACGCCCAGGCCACATGCTCAGGCCCCTATGCCTAAAAAGCAAATGATAAAAATGGCTGAAGATCTAATGACTCTAATCAGGGGTAGTCAACCCCCCCTCCCCCCAAGAGGCCTAGGGCTGAGCTTGATTATGAATCTTCTGATCAGGATTCTCTTTCTTCTGACTCTTCTGATGACCTAGATTTCGCCTTACCTAATTATGAGGATTCTGATGCAGAGGATTCTATTCCCGATGCTTCTCCTCCTCCTGAGGATTTTTCTTTTGGGGTAACCTTGCATACTTTAAGGGAGCGTTTTTCACTAGGAAAGCCAGGAATTTTCTGATTCAAAAAAGAGGCTTAGGGATTTTCGTCCTTCTACCTCAGCATAGGCCTTTGGCTATTTCTCCTGTAGTAGACATTGTTGTTGATGTTTTCTCGGAATCTAGTTTGGCCCCTGATTCCCTGCCCTCTGCTCCTAGTAAACCGGACAGATACTACAGGGTTCCCGAGTCCCACAAATTTCTTTTCAAAAATCCTATTGCAGATCCAGAGACTATTTCTCAGGGGCCCAATGGCATCAAAGCTTCTACTACTAAAAATCCTATTCCTTCTGATAGAGACTCCAGGGCGCTGGCTAGATGTGGTAAAAATGTTTATACTTCAGCAACCTTGGCAATCGACACTTTAAACTGCCAATTTCATATGTTACAATATCAGCAACAGGTCATTGGACTGCTTAAACAGAAAATGATGTTGATTCCTGACTTTGTGGAAAATAAAGATTTACAGGACATAATGCATTCTGCTGAACGAGTTGGAAAACATACTTTGCTGTGTGGTTTTGATTATTTAGGCTGCTGTTACTGGGTCTGTGCTTAGAAGGCATGCTTGGCTTAAGGAGCAATCTTTGCCTGATCATGTTAAAGCTAAATTGTTGGATGCTCCTTTAAATCAGGACTGCCTGTTTGGCATCAAGGCTGAAGTTCTTAAAAAGATGGAAGATAAAGCTAAATCTATGCAAACTGTTAAAGATGTTTTACAAGTGCAACCTCCTAGATTTTGTAGGCACTGTCCTATTAAGAATTGGTCCTTTCCAGCCCCTTCCAGGTCTTCTCAAGCCAAACCCAGGTTTCAGTCCCAGGGGACTCCCAGAACTAAGCAGTGGGTGACCTCCACTTCAAATCTGGGAATAACAAGACACCCCCTATGGTAAATGGTCTCAGTGACTTCCTTTTAAAATTTCCAAGCACTTATCTTCAGACCACCCCTTTAGGGGGGAAGATTGCTCTTCATGCAAAGATCCGAGAACTCATAACCCAGGACAAATGGGTTTTACATGTAGTATCCCAGGGATACAGATTTCATTTCCACACATTGCCAACACCAAATGGGTGGCCGGACCTGCCCCCCAAATCAGTGGGTAGAGGCTCAAAAGCAAGTATTTTCTCTCTTAAGCGTGGGGGCTATTCAGCTGGTACCAGAAGAGGAAAAGGACAAGGTTTCTACTCCAGACTTTTCCTGGTACCCAGAAAAGAAAAATCATGGCATCCAGTCCTGGACCTGTCCACCTTTCTGGAGATTCCAAAATTCAAGATACTGACTCTTCACCAATTACGTCCTATGCTAGGCAAAGACGCCTGGTTGGCAACACTAGATTTAACAGAAGCATACCTGCACATCCAAATCAGGGAATCTTGTAGAAGATACCTATGCTTCAAAGCAGGCCACACACAATATCCGTTCTCTGCACTGCCCTTTGGCTTGTCTACTGTGCCCAGTGTATTCACAAAGTGCCTGGCTCCAGTTATTGCATTTTGCAGGCAAAGAAGTATTCAAATTTACCCATACCTGGACGATTGTCTAATTCGGGAAGAAAGCCAGGGCATACTTTTGAATCATTTGGCGTTTGTTGGCGTTTGTAAAAAGGGTTCTAACTTGTCTGGGGTACACCATAAACGAAAATAAATCACAGCTGGTACCCTGTCAACAAATTATATTCCTGGGAGCAAGCTTGAATACACCTTCCCAGATGGTTTACCTCGCGCCAGAGAAGCAAATTCATTTGACAACCTACTTAAAACAAGTGGCCACAAAAACCCTGCTATCTGCAAGACAAATACTGCAAGTCTTGGGGTTCATGGCCTCCTGCATTCTTCTAATTCCATATGCAAGACTGCATATGAGGAAATTACAGTGGTATCTGAAAAGCCTATGGTGTCAACATTCTCAGGATCTAGAAGCAATGGTTCCTATCATACCTTGCCTACGCCTAGAATTCCTTTGGTGGACAGAGGCCTGCCACCAAAACAAGGGACTAACTTTCACACCACTCCCTGCCACCCAAACCCTAACAGATGCATCAGACTATGCAGGGGGGGGGGGCTCACTTGGCAATTAAGTGCATTCAGGGCAAATGGAACCCAAGTCAAATGCACCTGCATATCAATCAAAAAGTAATGTTAGCTGTACAGAATGCTCTGAAGGCCTTAAAGGACCACATTCTTCCAAGACAACTAATGGTAAAAACGGACAACACCACTGTTATGTGGTACATAAACAAGCAGGGGGGTACACATTCTTACCCCCTCTGCAGACTAGCCAAGGCATTGTGGAACACAGCCTTGAGCTACCAAGTACACCTACAAGCTCAATTCCTGCCAGGAAAATTAAGTACACTGGCAGACGGACTAAGCAGAAACCTTATGGACCCACATGAGTGGAAACAGGAACCAAGGATTTTCAACATGTTGACAAGCAAATGGGGGAGCCCAGATATAGACCTGTTTGCGCCTCCCCAGAACTACCAATTGGACAAAGTTTGCACAAGGACTCCCCACAAACAAGCCTGGAAAGTGGATGCTCTCTCTTTCAGCTGGAAAAGCCTGGAAAGTGGATGCTCTGTCTTTCACCTATCAGTCTATGCCTTCCCCCTCTGCCTCTGCTCTCCAAAATACTACTAAAAATTAAACCGGACAAACCAAGGATGATTTTGATTGCTCCAGACTGGCCGTGCCAATACTGGTACCCCGTCCTGCGCAATGTGTCACTGTTATCCCCATGGCACCTGCCTCCGACTCCTTCCCTGTTGTCTCAGCAGGAGAACTAGATTCTGCACCCTCAGCTTCTAACACTGAACCTTACAGCCTGGCTAATTACACAATCTCTCCTTTACCATCCCTCAGTAAACCTGTGATGGATATCATTTTAGAGGCAAGGAGGCCTAGTACTAGAAAATCTTATGCTGAAAAATGGAAATGATTCTGTGCCTGGAACCAATCACTAGGGATGAGCACAGCAGCGCCCAATGTACCTCAGATTTTACTATACTTAACTGAGATGCTTCACAAGGGCCTGTCTTTTTCCTCCATTAAAATCCACGCCTCAGCCATTTCAGCCCATTATAACACAGACCCTCCCCTCTTCTCTCATCCACTGCTCAAGCAGTTCCTCAGAGGGGCCAAAAATTTGAGACCACCCAGGAGAGCTCCAACCCAAGCCTGGGACCTTAACTTTGTCTTTGAGAAATTCACTCTACCTCCTTTCGAGCCAGCTGCTACTGCAGACTTAAAATTTCTTTCTTGGAAAACAGCTTTCCTTTTAGCAATCAATTAAACTAGAAGGATATCTATATTACAGGCCCTTATGGCAGTGGAGCCCTTCATGCGGACAGGGTGTCCTTCAGAAGCAATCCATCCTTCATGCCCAAGGTTATATCCAGTGTGGCTCTTAATCAGTCCATTCATTTGCCAACCTTCTTTTCCAATCCACAGAATAAAGGAGAACGTATACTGCATTCCTTAGATGTGCACAGACAACTTAGATTCTACTTGGGACAGGACTAAACATCTACTTGGGACAGGCCTAAACATCAAAGGAAATCTGAACAACTGCTGGTGGCATCTGCTGTAGGGGCAGAGGGGAAGGCTATTTCAAAACAAACCATTTCTAAATGGATAAGCCGTTGCATTCATTTCTGCTATAAGCACCATGGAAAACCTATCCCCCAAGGGATCAGACTTCACTCCACCAGGGCTGCATCTACCTTTACAGCCTTTCTCAGAGGCGTCCCTACCAGGGACATCCTAGAAGCTACTACCTATACTTTCACCAAGCATTATCATTTGCCAATTTTCTCTAAATCCAGAGCTGGCTTTGCCACTGCAGTCTTGTAGGGCCTTATAGCTGGCCCTAATTCTATCTAAATTCGTCCTCCCAAGCATAGCTTTGGGAATCTACCCACATGTAATGACTGCAACAGTGATGCACGAAGAACATAGTACAGTTGTGTACACTTGCCATAAATGTAGATGTTAGAGTGTATTCACTGTTTCAGTCCTGGTTACCCTCCCTCCCGCCCCCTAACTTCTTTTGGCTATACCTCTACTTTCCTTTACTATGCTTAAAAGCCTTTTTGGTGTATTTACTTTTTTGTTGGAGGTATGTCATTGTACTTTTATATTTCATTGCTTCTCATTAGGGGGGGCACCTGATCTGGGGCAAGAAAAAATGAAATGGTGTCTGCTGCATGTTTTATACCCCTGATGACCTGACGTCACGGAAGAAGGGACAGCAACCGACGCAGGACCCAAGACTTTGTTAATCAGGCCGACTGAGGGCTACCTGCAAGCAGACAACCCAAATGTAATGACTGCAATAGTGAATACACTTGAACATCTACATTTATGGTAAGTGTACACAACTGTACTTTCCACCTAGCTTCTGTTCAGTACTCATGAAATAACTACCCCTCTCTTCAAACACTTCTCCAGGACATCTCCAAGAGAAGGTTCACTGGAAGAGAAAATGCAAGAGGAGGCACACGCATTCCCCTTTGGAATCTATCACTGATTTATACTGATTTTGATGAGGGGGAAGGATCCCCCCAGATCACAACCTGAATGTGTCTTATTTGGAGACATTTTAGAGATCCTTAAGCAGAAAGGTGGTTGATTCTCTGATAATCCTTAATTGTCAGTATTTCTGGAGGCTTTTGCTGTTGGCCCATCTATGTTTAGAGTGACTTCCCTGGCCAATGAGCTTATCAGCCTAGTCTGTAGGCGTGCATGATAGGAACCGGAATCGGTTGAACCTATTCTGCTCCACCAGGACAAGATTTTAGCTCCTCCAAAGGGTACACCCCACTGAAAAGGAGTACCTGTTGATGCAATGATTGTGGCAGCAGCCACCAAGAAGGAGCTCGCAGAACAGAGCTCCTCTGTCCACTCTCTAACAGAGAATCTAGGGCACTGGACATATTTTGAAAGCGCACATTTGTTTCAGTGACCTTTGCCCTGAGTTCTCTAAATTACCTGGCATACTTTACAATACTACAGAGAGACTTGACCAAAGAACTGTCAAAATCCTTCTTGAGTGTCTGCAGAGGATTATAAAAGATCATCTCAGCTGGCTACTGTTTATTTCTCAGCTGGCCACTCTTTTTATCTGTTTCAAATGTGTCCATGAGGTTAATCTCTCGTGCAGCAGAAGGTACTTCACGGGCAGCTGGTTCAGGTATTGCCATAAGGAGACCTGCATGGATGTGTCTGTGTGACTTTGTGGAGCCATTCAAGTCTTCTTTCATCAGTGCTCCTTTTGATGGAACATCTTTTTTGGCATGTCTGTGAAAGAAACACTTTCCTGCAGTGAACAAGAGGGAAGGACTCTGTCTGCCATAGAGATTCGATTTTCTGCCCCTCTGCGATTCTTTTCAAGGAATCTGAGAGGTGGCAAGAAAATGTGGTTCTGTAAATCCCAGGGGATCTTTCCAGGACTCGTGGAGAAAACTCCTTCATAGGCAGAGGAAGAAGTTTGAATGGAAGATGTCCACATGGTAGAGGAGGCCAGCAAATTCATGGTTCCTGAGATTCCTTCCTGGATAGACCACTTCAGCACTCCTGAAAGGCTGCCTGACTGTCTGCCTTTGGAGGCAGTCTGGGGATGCTTTTTCCTTGCAGCCAGAAGCCTGGGCTGCTATTACAAAAAGTTCTTGGGTGCTTAAAATGATATCCAGAGGTACATTATATACCCTTTTCCCAGATACCTGCTTCCAAAAGGATTTAACAATGTGTGAGGAAATCAAAGTTCAGAAAGGTCATGGTTCAGTCCATTGTACCTGTTCTACACAAGGATGATAGTATGCATTCTGAAGATCAGTGAAGCACATCCAATCACAACAAAATAGACCAGGAATACTTAAGACATTTACACCTTCAGCTGGCAGCCAGTCTCTTTCAGTTCAAAACCCTGCTGTTTGGTTCACTGCAGCCCCCTGGATGTTTACCAAGTGTATGGCAGTTGTAGCTGCTCACACCAGTGTTTCCATATTTGGAAGATTGGCTTCTCAACTCCCCAACCCTGCATCATGTAGAATGGTCCGAGGACTGTTTGCTGCAGATTTGCCAATCACTAGGTATAACCGTGAACAATGCCAAATCCAGACTGATACCAGTACGTAGTCTGGAGTTCAGCAGAGTAAATGAGATTACTTCACTACCTTCTTATTGTGTATGCACACTCAGATCTCTGGTTCATCAAATTTTTTCTCACCCTGTGCCTCCAGCCAGACTTGGTCTTCAAGTCTTAAGTTCCATTAGCACATTATTTTGTGTGTTCTTCAATGGACTGTAGCTGCTCAATGGCCTAGTCTTCGACGGCCCCTGTCCTTCTTAATCAAACTTGCTCAGATATGCAAAATCATATTTGTTGGTGGATGCAGTAAAACATTTACTTAGGTCGGCCTTCGTCCCATCACCCCTGTTTAGCCCCAGTGACCACTGACCCCTCCTAATTGGGTTGGGGGGCATTACTTGTGAAGGACGATACAAGATGCGTGCCCCCCCCCCCAAGACACCAATTTGGATATCCATGTTTTGGAGATGAGAACAGTCCTTTTAGCACTGCAGGCCTTTAAAGATGCTTCTCTTTAGGGACCATTGCGATTCATACTGACAACATGCCTGTGGTCTGGTATATCACCAAGCAAGCGGGAACCTGATGTTATCCCCATTGTTGAGAAGCTATGAGTGTGTGGCACTGGGCAATATCCAACCATTTTCTAGTAGTAACACACATTCTAAGGAAATCCAACGTACTAGTGGACAAACTCCGATACATTCTGATGCCTCTCTAGTGGTCTCTCAGTCACTGGGGCCAACCTTGTTACTGTGGGGAATTGCAAGGAGGTCACAGCAAGTGCAACAAGTATTTTGCCCTGATCCCATCTCTGGGGAAGTCACAGAGAAATGCTCTAGTAAATGTGTTGGCCTCCGGTGTTCTTTATGCCAGTTCTCTGGTACCTCTGATTTAAAAAATTTTTGCAGAAAGTTGGTTGAAGTTTGGTCATCCTCATTGCCTCTTTTTGGCCTCACCAGGTGCGGTTTCCCTTCCTTTGGTCTCATCTTCATTATCCTCCTTGGATACTGGACCCCTGTCCAGACCTCCTGTCACATTCCTCATGGATGAAACATACCAGTATTCCAGCCCCCAAACCAACCTCAAGGTTTTTCCAATTCCATTAATAGTCAGACAGCCCAGGCTTTCTTCCCCAGTACGCACCATACATTCATGCTCATAAAAAGGCTCCATTAAAAGAGTACACAAAAGTAAATGGAAAAGGTTTTCTGTCAGGGCTCCAGAAAATGGCATTGATCCATTCACTGCCTCTGTCTCTGCGTTACTAGACTCTCTAGCTTCCACATTTAAAGAAGGTGCTAGTTTTTCCACAGTCAAAGTACAATTGACAACTATTTCATATTATCATTCGGGGGATAACATTTTTTTGTTTGGCTGCTTCTAAGTTATGTAAGGCACTTTTAAAAGACATCTTCTTACTTAGATCTCCAGTGAAAGACCCTTCACCTCCCTGGGATTTAACAGTACTCTGCCAAAACTGACTTGATGTACCTATCTTGGAAAACAGCCTTTTTAGTGGTTATTACTTCAGCCAACAGGATATCCAAATTCCAGGCTGTCTCATCGAGAGCCCCTTACATTCTTTTTCGTAAAGACAGGGTTACCTTGAAGACCAACCCTTCTTGACTTCCAAAAGTGACTTCTGAATCTAATATTAATCAAACCATTCATCTGCCTGTCTTTTTTTTTTTCCAAAATTTTCAAACAAAGAAGAATAAATGCTACATCTGTTGGGTGTGTATAGACCGTTAAATTTCTACTTGCATAGAACAAAGGTATTCAGGAAAACTGACCAGTAGTTTGTCTTTTTCACTTAGTAGAGTGGAATCTCCAATTTCTAAAGTTACATTGGCCAAATGAATAACTAACTTGCATTTCCTGGATTTATTTTCAGCAAGGCCTTTCTTCCAAAACATCCTAAGGTCTGTGCGGCTAGATCCATGGCCACTTCATCTGCATTTCGGTCAAGAACTTCCATCGATGTTTGAGCAGCAGCCACATGGTCCAATGCTCATACCTTTGTTACTCGTTGCAGATTGGACTTGATTTCCAGAAGTAGAGCTGCTTTTGGTTCAGTAGTTCTCCAGAATGTCCTTCCATTAGGGCCACCCAAGGTTTACTTGGCTGGGGACTCTGTCACATATGTTTAGGAAGAATGAAAAGGACATCAGATATGTTATGTATTCACCATAACTAGGCATCTGCATTGTCCATTTTCATTTTCCAACCCCCCCTTCCTATCATCTTCTGGAGTGACCTGATGGATATTTGTTTGGAACCTTTAGTTTTGGGTTTGATTCCTGCTCTAATTCTTTTCCATCCTATATTTTGCTGAAATGGTTATGACAGCAACCTCAATCTGAAGTGTTGGGGATGGACTAGGGTACTATGGGTAGAGGGAGGAGCTTGAGAGTTGGATCCAAAGTCTGTAGTACGGGGCATAGTCAGAGTCGAGGATTGGATCCATACCTCACAACTATACAGAATTCCTCTGTATTTACTGGTTTAGAGGGCTAAATAATGGGGTGCCATGTATTACTGAGTGGCCCCTTCAATTCCTGATGTCAGTTTGTGAGGCGGTACCAGACTGCCATCTTCCTGTTGGATTCGGATGAGATTGGGGAGGGAGTTTTAAACAGTGGGTGGTGACACATTGGTAGTAGTTGTGTATCGGTCAGGGCCTAGGGGCCGGTATGTACCCTCTGACAAACTACTCCACTGGCAACCTTTTTTTTTTTTTTCTTCCTTTTGCGGAAGAAGGGTCACATATTGAAGGTCGGCTGGAGAAGTTGAAGCTCTCTAAGTTTCAGGTGTGTGTGGAGTTGAGTGCAAAATGAGGCTGCAGAATGAACTTCTGAATGCAGTCTAGCATGCTTTTCCAAGTCCCAGGCTCCAGCTGAAAATAAGTGCTTTCTGTTCTTCTGTGATTACCAGCTCACTTCCAGTGGGCGCTGTGTAGTGAGATCAGGGTTAATTCGTGGTTGGTGTGCAGTGCTGCCAGTGACAGCCTGAAGGAGTTGGTGCATTTCTGGAAGTGCATTTGTAGCTGAGAGTTTCCTTTTAAAGAACCAAGAAATCTGCAGTTGCGTTTCCATGGTGTAAGTTATACACACACTCCCTTACTCTTATTCGCTGTCCACGAACAGGAACAAATTATTACTTCAAACCTTTGGTCTCCTCCTGAGGTCAGGTCACACATCATGTTAAAATCTATTATTGGGAAAAAGTGAGTTCCCTGTCCCCAGGTACCTGCTTCCAGCACTGCTGCCAGTGCAGGGTTTATATATCTTTTGGCCTTTCAATTTCTGCTTTACTTTCAGCACTGTTTTCATTAGTCTGGGTCTGTGGTTTCTTGTTTGAGGTTTAACAAAACTTATGTCCCATATTTTCTCTGACTTAATTGTACTTACTAAAAGCGCTTCCCACACGAAAACCCATGCCTTGAAGTGGTGACTCCATAGCATTCTGCAGAAAAATAGGTCAAAATATTCTGAAAACTGAGACTTTGTGTTGTAGTCCTGCAAACCACAGATTCCAAGATTCTACTTTCATTAAAGGGACTTATTTACCTGAATCGGTATGTTCAGCGGGCAGATTTGGTGCTCAGTAAAGTCTCCTGCATTCCTCTCAATCTTTTATTGCAAGGAATCCGGGCAAAAACAAAAATTTATGGGAGGGCAAAGACTGAAAATCTGGGATTGATTTTAATTATTGCTGTTGTAAACTGTTGCTAAAATAACGTTTTGCAGTAGGATGCATTTTCAGAAGGATATGAAGTTTGAAACTGATATTTCTGGCATTGTATTGTGAATTCAATCCTCATTAATTTTCCAGAAAACCACAAATGTGAGGAACAGACAAAAAAAAAATCTTGACATTGTGTTAAATTCTGGACTTTTGAGAGGTGTGAACGATTAAACCTCCTTTAGCTCTCACTTTGAGGTCCACGCACCCTGTTCACCTGCCTTTTAAAAAGTTAAGGGGTCATGCTGCAGCAAAGACCCTCAAATATAATTCACAAGAATATCAAATATCCTTTCTCCTTTTTCAGCTAGAAATGTGGTAATTTGGACAGAAATAAGAATTTTTTCACCTCAAACTGCTTACGTGTCATAATGCTGTAAGCAGGTTGGAAAAATGCATAGAAAGAAAGCCACATTTTCCTTGACACAATAACCTAGTTCAGAGAATGGCTACTGTTTTATTACATTTTCCTACATCCTAAACTAAGAGTTAAAAAGTGGGGGAGACTCAAAGATGATGAGAAATGTGGGATGTCGGCAACACAAGCATCGCATCATATCAACACACACACACACCACACACTGTGTGTGTGTGGCTGTATATCTGTGCCTATGTGTGTGTGTTTGTGTCAGTGTGTCCGTTTGTATATCTGTGCTTATTTGTGTGCGTGTTTGGATATGTATGTGACATTGTGTCTCTCGCTCTCTCTATATATAATCTGCTTATTTTATGTGTGCGTGTGTGCCCGTTCTTATCCAATACTATTAAGCACTTCATTCTGAGTTACATGACAAGCGGTCTTACACTCCCTGGTAGAGATGTGCCCTGGAATAGAGAGCTTGTCTCCACCTCTGAAGAACAGTTTTCCTCCAGAGACACTAGGTAGTGTAAGTGCACCTGTATACCAGTAACAACAACATTCTGGGACAGGTGTCAAGAAGCAGAGCTATTGCAATCGGCACTGGTTAAGGTTAACAGTAGCACCATTTTAAGCAAACTATCTCATACTGGGCATTAGTCAGATGCCAGACGTGAATCAAGGTCTGCATGTCTTCTGCAGGCAGCAGCCAGTGTGGCTGAAGGCAAAGCACATTTGGAATCCCTGCGTTTTGTAAAGGCATTGGGGGACGGAACTGACTGAAACCAGGGAATGGCAAGCCATACTGTTTGTACTGAAACAAGGAAAAAAATGTTTGAACAGAGAAGGAAAGGGGACCCTTTTTATTTCATGTGTCTCATCTCCTCGAAGGGCACTTTAACCTGGCAGCAGCTTGGAAGTACAGAAAACTTTTGAGTAGTTGCAAGTCATTGGAAACTGAGTTTAGTAAAAAGCCACATCATTTCAATGGCTTTTAGGAATTCATTTCGGTGAGAAGGTTTCTAAAATCCCCATGCCACCCTACAGCTGCATAGTGAATCTGTACGTCGGCAATGAAAATCAAAGTGTAGGCGGTAGTCTACTTAACACCGAAAGTGTGATAAGAGACCTTGGGACAACACCGAAAGTGTGATAAGAGACCTTGGGACACAGGTGGACAATAGTCTCAACTTTGATAAACACATCACCACAGTAGTCAGGAAATCCTTCTACGTGGCACACCATCACAAAAGGTTACTCATCCAGGAAAAAAGAGGTCATTGTTCCCCCTCTACTCGTCACTCATTAGACCCATTATAGAGTACAATGCCCCTTTTGGTATGTACCTCACAAGATATCTACAACAACTGGAAAGGCCACAGAAATACCTCACAGAGGATTACTGGCTCAAACAGATGCCCTACGCAGACAGTCTAAAAAAAAACTGCAGCTTTACTCCGTCGCATATTGCCTACTCAGAGGCGATCTCTGCCTAATACACAAAGCTATGTCAAACCCAGAGCTTTTAGACATGCTCCACTTAAAGAAATCCCAATCCCTACGAGCTACATGCTCTAGGGACCTAAACCTTGTCACCACAATAAACACAACATGCTGGAAGGATAGATTCCTGTCCCAGAGACTTCCCATAGTCTGGAACAAACTACCTATCTATATCGAACAAAGCTCCTCATTAGCACTCTTCAAGAAAAATCTTGATGATTGGATGGGAGATAGGAAATTCACCCCAGGGATCACGGCTCTGCTCGACAGTGGCACAGGAAAATAATTTTCTTGGGTGGCGAAAGCCAGGGTACCTTTTGGCTAGTCTTGTAATAGACCCTAGGGCAAATAGCCTAGTACCTACCTGTGGACTTATAAAATATCAGAGAAAAAGTGCTAGAATGGGGTCTTGTTTATAAAGCATTGTGCTCCTACTCTGTATATGCAGATGAGAATATTGAGCCAAAAGTCGTAAATTCATAAAATGAAACGTGGGGGTCAGACTGTCTAGAACGTCTTGGAATCATACCTCTCAATTTCTCAGAGCAAGAAATCTGGACAAAGCCAAAAATAATGGTGGAACAAAGGCTGATAAAAATGGGGACATATTTTAAAAATTGCTCCTGTAAACGCCGATAGTCGCTGGATTAACACAGGTTTTGTATTATTATGCATTTTCTAAGGGATATGAAGTCTGAAATTCAAATGTCTGCCATTATTTGTTATTATTTAGTGACTTGTCTTCATGTTGGTATCCCACAATTCCACTGGAGTGGTTGGGTTTGCATGATTATGTATGCAAAACTTATGTTAATCAGCATCCCGATTTTTGGCCAGTTGTACCTACCTTTCATGAGCCTTTGTCCAGATTTGTGATGTTTCTAGGTTGAGAGGTATGATTGGCTCCATAACCCATACATTGAGGAAGAATGAAAATGGACAACACAGATGCCTAGTTATTGTGAGTACATAACATTTTTCTTTTTTCTTAACAGGTTCGTCAAGTAACTTACTAATGAGTGAGCATTATGGTGATAACCAGTGAGCCTATGTAATGCTGTTAATAACTGATAAATTGAGAAATAGCGTAGCCAGGCACTTGGACATTGCTGCTCAGATTCATGGGGTGTTGCCACAGACTGGGCTGCACCAGTGCTGCAGAGATTTGCTGCAGCATCCTTTTCCTGTTCAAAATTGCATGATCTTGTAGTGCAATAAGTCTGTTAATAGTAACATTGCTGGTCACTTAATTTATACCACATCTTAAGACTGGTGTGGCACATGCTTCAGATTCTCACTCCCAATATATCATTTAAATGAGAACAGTCATGATTGCTTGGGTATATGCACTAGAAATTGAGTTTGCCCACACTTATTTTTATTGCAGGTGTAAAATTTCACAGGTAAAGTGATTTTGTACTGTGGAACTGAAATCATGCGACTCTGGTTTACAGAGAACAAAAATGGCTTTCTGCAGGCTCATTTTGTATTTCCAGGGATGAAAAGCATGTCCCTAAAAGATGAGATGTTATCCATTTGAAATGTATTGGACTGAATTCGGAAGGCAAGTGCTTGATAATGCTGAATGGCAAAGTATAATTTCAAAGTGACTGCTTTAAATGGCAACTCCACGAACAGTTATAAAGGCCATTCAGCAAAGTGCTTTGAGTTAATGATTTAACATAGCCTTCACTTCACTTGAACAGAGTGATGATGCCCTGGCAACCTTATGTTGCATTGATGGCAGTCTGAGGTGTTCGCTCTTGATAAGCTGTTGATGATGTCAAGTCAAAGAGGAACGCTTTATTTTTGCAATAGGTCTTCATGGCCAAAGCCCCACATAGTTGGTGTTAAAAAATCTTTATATATGCTTAGCTTAGCTTATTTATTAAATAAAGTATTTAGCCCTAAACTGGTCTGACTTTCAGTAACTCTATGATGAGCAAGGCTAAATCCGGAGACCAAAACGGCATTATGTCTAAGTCATAGTTTCTGAATGCTATGGATATTAGTGTAGCTGAACTACAGTATGCATTGCTACTTTTCATGCCATGTGTGCACAAAACTTTAATGTTTTACTTTTTGTTAGTGAAGTGTTGAGGTGGAGGAGAAGCTTGGTGTTGCTGGATTTTTTTTGATTACATCCAACAGCTTAAAAGGCAGCACTAAGCACGGCTTGTAAGGACTAGCAAGCTTTTTGTAATCGGACATTTTCTGTTTCACTTGCATCCAAAAGTTGTCTCTTGCAACGTAAGTGTAGCGGTTTCTGAACAGAGCCTTTCGTCCATTCAGTAATGTACTGACCAGAATTTAGTTTGTGTATTCTTCAGAAAAGTTTTAATTATTTTATATATCATCATTGCTATAGAACGTACGTTGAAAGTTATGAATCTCTGCTGTACATTAGCTTTTCAGTATACAATATTTTGCAGCAGAAGATGTTAGATCATGGTTTTTATTGTGTATGCTTTAAGTTTTAGAAGCCACGTTAAGTGATGGTGTAAGCTGTTGTGAACAATAGAAACCACACGTTTTTGCCAGGGGAGGGTTACTGTGATTATGGGTATACTGCAGAACCACATAACGGTAGCATGGGTGATGTTTTCTGGTGTGTGGATTTTTGATCTCTGCTGCTTACTGTGAAGTTTGCTGTACATAATATGAAACTGCCTCCCCTGGCAATAATTAAACACATCCCTCTGGTATTCCTTTACTTATCATTGCATTTCAATCATATTGATACATTTAATGGACAAGGTATTGGAAACTTTTTTTTTTTTTTTTTTAAGGAAACTATTAAATTTCAGTGGTTGAAATAAAATGGCTAGAAATTCTTGGGGCCCATTTAAGTAAGATATCTAAATATGCAATATGTATCCAAATTTGGAAGGTTCTTTTAAGCAGTATGTTTTTCTTTCACATGGATCCGTACTTGTAGAGTGATAGTCATCAGAGTTGTTCACAACTGTATGTGTTTGCATGTAATGTGTGGTTGTTAATGTTCTTAAACGCAAAGTCAGGAGATGTGGATTTGTCCCTTATCAGATTACACTTGCATACTGAATGAAACTTGAAAACTGGACTTTTAGTGGCTTTCCCTGGTCATCAATAAAAATAAACATAGTTATAAAAAATATCTTTATATTAAGAACATCACTTAACTTAAATTTTCTCCCCCATTATTGAGTCGAAGTTTCCTATTAGAATGTGAGCCCAGGTATTTATACTTCTGCTGAGTGCACCACAGTTAACATTGCACAGGTTTATGAAAAAATTGTTCAGTTTATGACCACATTTTTCATCAAGAGCATGCCACAATATAATAGTTAAAATACACCGTATGGAAAAATGTTCTGGTATTAGCACAATAAAGCTTTATGCTTAATGAGTCTGGTATGGGTACATAATTATATGCATTAAATTTGCATTTATAATGTAAAGGAAGAAAGCAAGGACATCCAAAAGAGAGTGACTGAATCTGTGAGAGTAGGAGATGAGATGTTTTGTCTTTTAAGTCACTGACAGTCAGACTGTCGGTGACTTCCATCAGTAAACTTTCCATGACCACAGATATGGAGGATTATGATCAGTTTTATGATTGTAACTTTCTTATGTATTAGAGACCTTGGATGCCGAGAAATTCACTTTGAGAATGAACACACAATTTTAAGTTATAATTGGAGAGCTGACCATAATTCTTTATAGTACATGGAGATTTGTTTACTCCTTGTACAACTCATTACAGAAAAAAAGCACAACGTGTTTTGCTGGCTTTTAAAGCCAGTAAACACTTGGCAATTACTTTCAAACAGATAACATTTTGAAATAGTCTGGGCAAATTGTAGTAGACAGCAGGCAGAAAAAAAGCTGATCTGAAATTGTTTTCATTTGCTCTTCAACCTGAGGGACTATGATCCGGCACTGATCTGACTATGCCGCATACTCCAGCATCGGATCCAAGTCCAAGCTCCTCCACTATCCATAATGCCCCTGTCTCCCTCCTCCCCTCAGATCTTGTTTGCCGCTTGTTAGAACAGCAGCATGGTTCCTTTATTCCAAGCTCCGTTTAACAGTAAGTTGTTAAATTTTGGCCTTTTTCCTCTCCTTTCTTCTCTTTTGCAGGTAACTTGTCTTCTCTTTCCTTTACACTACCCTATCCCTGTGTGCTCGTTGTCAGTTAAAAAAAAAAAAAAAAAAAAAAAAAAATCTTTCCCTCTTTCTCTTTTCCTGCCTTGTGTTGAGTGAGTGTGTGTGTTCCTTTTGCTATGGCTGATACCCCCAAGGCGGGCTTCAGGAAATATGCAGTGTGTAGCCATAAGCTTCCCCCCTTCTGATGGGTGGGTGTACCTTACCTGGATTCCTCCTACTCGATCTGCGCAGGCTTCATCCCCTCCACTTTGATCAACAGAAGGAGCAAGTTGATTCTTGGCCTTCTTCCACCTCCTTCTCAGGCCTCTACTCCTTCCTCCACCCCAGCTTCTGGGACTTAACCTCCCACCAAGAATTCTGGTGACTGGGAGAAGGCCCGTACCAAGGAATGGGATTGGCCTAGGAAGCGGTCCCTTGACTGCTCTTCCCTGACCAAATCCCATCTGGATCCAACCTGGAGCTCTCCTTTGCTCACCTCATTCTTTACCGGAGCTGGAGAATTCCCAGGCTTTGTCTCCCTCTCTGCCTCTCCTTGGACCATTTCAGGTCCGGGTTGGTGGCTTCTTCCAGCTGGTCCTCTCGGAGCCTATCTGAAGCCAAGGTGGACAGGATGATGTGGAAATTTGTTCAGGCCCAGATTCAGTAGGGAGTCTTTCCTGCTCCTTCCCCCTCCGGGGCTGAGAGCATGCAGTCCATTTTTCTCCCCATTTCTCCTTCTCCAGCCCAACCCCCAGTTTTGGAGTCCTTGCATCCGAAGTTTCTTGGTGTCAAGGGGTTGGCGCCGATGAGTACCTCAACACAGACTGTTACCCTGAGTGGTTTGGCTCTGACGTTTTTGGAGCTGACTGACTCTTGGAACTGTAGCCTTGGCATCTGGTCCAAGGGGATGGAGTTGACTTCAAGGCTTTCAGAGTTGGTCCTTCCTTTCAGAGCCTGGAGGCTCTGTTCCATCCCCCCCCCTCAACACTGGGCAGCAGATCTGACCTTGATCATGCCAACCTCGGTCTTCGAGGTGGTGGAGAGGATTCTGTTGGCTCCTTTGAGACCCTGGACGCTTTCCTCATCCAAATCTGTCCTAGCTCCCTCTTTTTATAGCTTGGAGTCAGTTGTCCTGCCCCCTTGGGGACAGTCTGTCACCACTTCCCTCCAGGATGTTCCTGCACTGGAACTCACCGAAGCTTCAGAGTCTTCCCTGGAACCCCCCACCGAGGAGCCCCCCTTGAAAGGTCACATACAAGAGGAGGCACTTGGACTTCCCACTGGAGTCCCTCATGGATAATACCGATTTGAAGGAAGGGGAGGGTTCCCCCCGATCTCCCCTGGAGGATGTCTCCTTTGGAGACATTATGAATGTCCTTTGGCAGTGCAGTGGATGGTCTACCCAGAAGCCCAACCTGGACGAGTCTTTATTCCTGGAGGCACTTGGCACAGGACTCTGTACCTCCTGTGTATCCCCTCCTGCTGATCCTCTAGTGGATTTGATTTCTTCTAGGGCATGGAAGGAACCAGGTATAGTTGAGACCACCCCCAGGCATGCTGACAGAGTACTCATTCTGCCGTCAGACAGATAACACTGGTCCAAGGGGTCCCTGGTTAATGCCATGGTGGTTGTGACTGACACCAAAAAAGAGGTCACGCAGGAGAGCTCTTTGGTTCATTCTCCAGACAGGGAGTCTCAGGTGATGGATCGTTTTGGGAAGCGGGCCTATGCATCAATTACCTTTGCCTTACATGCATTGAATTACTTGGCATATGTAATCGGACTGCAGAGGACTTGGTTAAAGAGGTCGTCGCTTCTGCCCCAGGGTCCATGGCGGAGACTATATTTTTTTTTTCTTCCCACGTGGTCACCCTTACATACATCTCCAGTACATCCATGAGCCTTATGTCACATGCTACCCAGGGCAATTCTAGGGCTGCGGGAACAAGCGTGGCCATTAGGCAACATGCCTGGCTCTGGCTTTGTGTGTTTTCGGAGTTCTTTGACTTCGTTCACGGACACACCTATGATGGTTCCACCTTGTTTGGGAAAACAGTTCGTGATAAGTGAGAGACTGGAAGACCTTGCCTGCAATTGGGATCTACTTCTCAACCCCACAGTGATCCTTCTCTAGGAATCAACGTGGGGTACGGAAGACATGGTTTCAGAAGTCTCAAGGCTTTGTTCCCAAGATGCTTAGGATTTGCCTTCCCCCAGAGGCAGAGGGGGACACAATAGACGCCGCCTTCATGATAGAGGGCATCTGAAAATACAAAGGTCTCTGGATTCCTTTCTGGACAGACCCTTCCAGCAACGCTGAGGGGTTGCCTGACTGCTCGTCTCTGGAGGCAGTCTAAGGCGATTATCCTGGCAACCAACAGCCTGGGAGTCAATAAGAAACCATCATTGGGTTCTGCAGATTTTATCCAGGGGATACTCTATCCCTTTTCTTCATCCCCCTATCCTCCCAAACACCTCTCAGATTTTCCACCCATGCAATGATAGCAGGCACCCATGCAACGGGAGCAAGCACCATAGAAATTTCCAGGCTGCTCGGAAAATGTCATCCAGACCCCCCCCTTCTGAAACCAATCTGAAAGGGGCATTTATTCTAGTTTTTTTTTAGTGCCAAAGAAAATGGGGGACTTGAGACCCGTTCTGGATCTTTCGACCCTGAATCTGTCAGTTGCCAAGACGAAAGTCCAGATGGTCACCCTTCAATCCATTCTGCCCTTCCTGCAGATAAATGACTGGATGTGCTCGGTGGACCTCCAAGACCCGTACTAGCCTATCAAGATGAACAGCTGCTCACTGTTGCAGTCATTACACTTGAGTTATCCTGCTGGCAGGCTACCTGCAGTCGGCCTGAATTCCAAAGTCTTGGTCCGGCGTCGGTTGCTGTCGCCTCTTCCCTGATGACAGGGCGCCAGGGGTATAAAAGATGCAGCTGACGTCATTTTCTTCAGTCTTTCTTTCCGCGCGGTGCCCGAAGCAAAAGCAGTTTGCAAGTGCCGGTCGGCCGACTCCTGAGATTTTCAAAGACTAATTTCAGATCCGAAGTCTTCATTAAAGCTAAGTACCCCATTGGGGAAATTTTTTTTTTCTTGCTCCAGACCGATGTCAGAAAAAGTTAACAGTTTTATTTCTTGTGGGAAGCAAATACCTCATAAGGATTTTCATTCTTACTGTATTCCTTGCCTCGGCCCTGATCACAACGTTGCTAGCTGTCGGTTTTGCGCTAGATTTAGCCAACGTACTATTAAGTGTCGGTACGATTTTGCCTTTCATTACTTTGGTCGAAGATTCAATTATATAATGCCATCGGAACAGCCGATGACCGGAGTTTACAAAAAGCGCAAGGAAAAAGAAAAGGACAGGCATCCGAGGACCAAAACCGATGATGAGGCTACCGCTAAGCCAGTCGCCGGTTCGCCAGTTCTGTGAGGCGCTTTCGCAGCCCGTGACGCCCGCTGCCTCAGAGCCACAGGCCATTGCCGACTCCCACGTGGAGCCAACTAGGCCTCTGAATACTCAAGGTATTGGACACTCGGAAACTATCCCCTCAGATGGGTCCGGAGCCGCTGAGCAGGCATCGGCTTCTGAGGGTGTTTTCAGACCTACACAGTTGTATGTTAAGCCAACCTCTGCTTCAAAGGCAAAGACTAAAGCAGCTCTAAAGACAAAGAAACAAGTACAGCATTCTCCTGGACAGACTTCCATGCCTAAAAAACAGATGCTCAAAATGGCTGAAGACCTAATTACCTTGGTCAGGGGTTCCCATCCCCCTCCTGATAAGAGGCCTAGGCAAGAGACAGAATATGAATCTTCAGATCAGGTTTCCATTTCCTCTGACTCCTCTGAGCAGGAATACTCTCTTCTTCCCTATGAGGATTCTGATTCTGAAGAATCTATCCCTTCAGCCTCTCCTCCTGAGGATTATTCTTCTGGGGAAACCCTGCATACCATGAGGGAGCACTTCCACTAGGAGAGCCAAGACTACTCAGAATCAAAGAAAGGCTTAGATTTTCTTTTATTACCTCAGCACAGGCCTCTTGCTATTCCCACTGTGTTAGACATTGTGGATGATGTATTTTCAGAGTCCGTCCTTTCTCCTGACTCTTTACCCCATGCCCCTGTTAAACCAGACAGATACTACAGTGTTCCGGATTCACAAATTTTTTTATAAAAACCCTGCTGCTGACCCAGAAACCATTTTTTAGGGTCCCAAAGGTGTCGAGGCTTCCACTGCAAAAAACCCTATTCCCTCTGATAGGGATTCAAGGGCACTAGACAGATGGGGGGGGGAAAGGTTTACACTTCTGCTACTTTGGCTGTGAGGGCTTTAAACTGTCAATTTCATATGCTTAAATATCAGCAATATTTAATGTCACTGCTTAAACAGAAAATGTTGACTAATTCTGATTGTGCAGAAAATAAGGAAATGCAGGATTTATTGCACGCAACTGAACAAGTAGGAAAGCATACATTGCAATGTGGTTTTGATTCTCTGGAGGCCTCTTGTAGGGCCGCAGTTACGGGTTCTGTCATTAGGAGGCATGCTTGGTTAAAGGAACAGAAATCTGCCTGATCATGTTAAAGCAAAATTATTAGATGCTCCATTACAGCATGATACTTTATTTGGTGTTAAAGCAGAGGAGGTGTTGAAGAAAATGGAGGACAAAGCGAAATCTATGCAAACAGTAAAGGATTTCGTACAGGTTCAGCCACCCAGATTTAGCAGGAACTGGCCTACAAAGAATTGGTCCTTTCCAGTGTCAGGCCACAAAGAGGCAGGTACAGATCCCAGCCCCAGGGCTCATACAGGCCTAAACAGTGGGGCGCTTTTACCTCCAAAAGCAGAGAAGACAAATCACAGCCATACAGGAAACAGTCCCAACGACTTTCCTCTGCCAGCACCAAGCACTTATCTTTTGGCAGCCCCCTTGGGGGGAAAACTAGCACTTTTTTTCTCAGAATTGGCACATGATCACCCAGGACAAATGGGTCTTTTAATATAGTGTCCCAGGGCTACAGGTTCCACTTTCACACCCTGCCAAGGGCAAAAGGTATGCCAGACCTGCCACACAATCAATGGGCAGAGGCGCAAAAACAAGTTTCATCTCTCATGGACATGAGCCATTCAGCAAGTACCACAGCAAGAGCAGGGACAAGGATATTACTCAAGACTTTTCTTGGTACCCAGAAAGGACAAAGCCTGGAGACCAATACTGGGCCTGTCTATTCTAAATACTTTTCTGGACGTTCCAAAATTCAAAATGTTGACTCTGTAGCAGCTTCTGCCCATGCTGGGCAAGAAGGCTTGGCTTGTAACTTTGGACCTAAAAGAGGCATACCTGCATGTACCAATCAGACAATCTTGCAGAAGATACCTCGGATTCATAGCTGGCTCAATGCACTACCAATTCTCTGCACTGCCCTTTGGCTTATCTACTGCGCCCAGGGTATTCACAAAATGCCTGGCACCAGTAATTGCATTTTGCAGACAGGAATTCAAATATATCCTTACTTGGACAACTGCCTTATTCAAGCAGAGCAAGGACATTCTACTAAAACATCTGGCGTTTGTAAAAAGATTAATAATTTGCTTAGGGTACACAGTAAACGAAAAGAAATCAAAACTAGTACCCTCTCAAGAGATAATATTCCTGGGTACAAGCTTAAATACAACTGCCCAGATGGCTTATCTCATGCCAGACAAGCAAAGGCAACTGACTTCTTACTTCAAAATGTTGGCAACAAAGACCCAGTTAACTGCAAGAAAAATTCTGCAGGCTTTGGGCTTCATGGCATCCTGCATTCTACTAATTCCATATGCCAGACTGCATATGAGGAAACTGCAATGTTATCTAAAAAGTGTTTGGACTCAACATTGCCACAGCCTGGAAACATTAATTACTCTCCTTCCTTGCCTGCAACAGGAGTTTCGATGGTGGGCGCAGGCCTGTCACCACAAGGGACAGCCATTCAGCCAACCCACAGCCAGACAGGCAATAACAACAGATGCATCAGATTATGCCTGGGGGGCCCACATGGCAGGAAAATGTATTCAGGGCACATGGCCCACAAGCCAAAGGCATCTGCATATCAAGCAAAAAGAGATGTCAGCTGTTCAGAATGCCCTGACAGCTTTCAAGGATCTACTCCATCCAGGACAACTACTGATGAGGACGGACAATACTACAGTCATGTGGTACATAAACAAGCAGGGAGGCACACATTCCTACCCCCTCTGCAGACAAGCCATGACTTTGTGGGACATAGCATTGACTTATCAAGTACACCTGCAAGCACAATTCTTGCCAGGAAAGATAAATACTCTGACAGATGAATTAAGCAGAAACCTCACGGATCCCCACGAGTGGAAATTGGATCCACAAGTCTTCAGCATGATAACAAAGGAATGGGGATGCCCAGACATAGATCTATTTGCCTCCCCCACAACTGCCAACTACAGAGATTCTGCACAAGGACTTATCACAAGCAAGCATGGAAAGGGGATGCTCTATCATTCAGCTGGGAAACCCTAACAGTTTATGCCTTTCCTTCTCTGCCTCTCCTCCCCAAGGTACAACTAAAGGTCAGACAAGAGAAGCCAAAAATGATTCTGATTGCCCCAGACTGGCCCCGCCAGCACTGGTACCCAATCCTAAAGAGCTTGTCTCAAGACCCAGCCTGGACATTACCTCTAATTCCTCACTTATTGACCCAACAAAACAGTCAGATCCTTCACAGCCAACTCATGACAATAAATCTGGCAGCATGGCGGATAATGTAGCCATTCAGAACACACCTCTCTCTAAAGCAGTGATGGATGTTATTTTGGAAGCCAGGAGGCCCAGTACCAGAAAATCTTATGCAGAAAAATGGAAGAGATTCTGTGTTTGGAACCAGGCACAAGGAATTGACACGTTTGTACCAGATATTCCTCAGATTTTGCAATACCTAACTGAGATGCTGGACAAAGGCCTATCCTTTTCATCAATTAAAAACCATGCCTCTGCCATTTCATCTCATTACAATACGGAACCACCTATTTTTTCTCATCCATTGCGAAGGTAGTACCTCAGAGGGGCCAAAAATATAAGACCCCCAAGGAGTGCACCAGTACCTGCATGGGACCTCAACTATGTCTTGGAAAAACTCACACTACCGCCATTTGAGCCAGCCAATACAGCTGAGATAAAGTTCTTATCATGGAAAACAGCTTTGCTCCTAGCAATAACCTCTGCAAGATGAGTCTCAGAGTTACAGGCACTCATGGCTGTGGAACCTTTTATCATTTTCCATCAAGACAGGGTTTCCCTGAGGATGAACCTGACTTTTATGCCTAAGGTAGTGTCCAGTGTGGCCCTTAACCAAACCATTTGCCTACTTTTTATCCAAACCCACAGAATAAAGGTCAGAGACTCCTACATTCTTTGGACATACACAGACAACTAAGCTTCTACTTGGACAGAACTAAAGCTTTTAGAAAGACTGATCAACTCTTAGTGGCATATGCTGCAGGATCACAAGGAAAAGCCATCTCTAAGCAGACTATTTCGAAATGGATAGGTCACTGCATTCGCTTCTGCTATGCACAGCATGGCAAATCAGTGCCTAAGGGCATTAGGCCACATTCAGCCAGAGCAGCAACCACTTCAGCAGCCTTCCTCAGAGGAGTACCATCCAAAGAAATTTTAGAGGCTGCAACTTGGAGTTCAGTGCACACTTTTACCAAGCACTACCCCTTCCTCTTTACTCTAAATCCAGAGCAGGCTTTGCCACTGCAGTTCTGCAGGGCCTTATAGCCCCTCCTAATCCTATTTAGATCCAGCCACCCAACCTCCGCTTTGGGATTCAACCCAAGTGTAATGACTGCAACAGTGAAACACTATGAACATAGTACAGTTGTGTACCTACCATAAATGTAGATGTTAGAGTGTATTCACTGTTGCAGTCCAGGTTACCCACTACCATCCCCCTTTTCTTTGCTGGAACTTATCTGTACTTCTTTATCCTATACAACCTACGTGGTGTATTTGCTGTTAGATGAAGGAAATGTTTACTTTAGTGCATGCATATTTATTGGCATAATTTTTAGCCTACCATTGTGGGGGCACCTGACATCTGGGGCAAGAAAAACTGAAGAAAATGGCGTCTGCTGCATCTTTTATACCCCTGGCGCACTGGCGTCAGGGAAGAGGCGACAGCAACCGACGCCAGACCAAGACTTAGGAATTCAGGCCGACTGCAGGTAGCCTGCCAGCAGGATAACCCAAGTGTAATGACTGCAACAGTGAATACACTCAAACATCTACATTTATGGTAGGTACACAACTGTACTTTCCTCTGCTTCCAGCTGGGAACCAGTCATTTTCAGTTCAGCACACTCCCCTTTGGGCTCACCACCGCTCCCAGGTGTTCACCAAAGTGATGGCGGTAGTGTTGGCTCACCTGCGGCTGCAGGTCTTCCTTTTTGTATGATTGGCTCCTTTCTGCTCTCTCCAGGCATTGACTGACTCAAGCCAATGATCATCTTCTCTAGACTGCTCAGTACCTAAGCATAACTGTAAATCTCAACGAATCTCAGCTGGCACCAATGCAGTTTCTTGATTTTATAGGGGCTCAGATAGATACTACCCAGGGCAAGTTATTTCTGCCTCCAAACTATTATCATTCTGACATCATGTGAATTATATCTTTCAAGCCAAACTCCCCCCAGCGGGTTCATTTCTTCAGGCGTTTGGGTCCATGGTGGCCACGATCACTCCCATTCCAACTGCACATCTTCATATGAGAGTTGTTCAGTGGTCCTTACTAGACCTTCCCTTGTCACATTCTGTTAGATTGTCATGTGTGTGTGTGCAAGGACTCCTTTCTTTGGTGGCTTCAATCCCCAGACCTCATTCAGGGTCATCCGTTCATTCTTCCATCCCCCACGATCACAGCGACCATGGATGCTCTCTCTCTGCTCGGGTGGAGGGGGGTTTGCATAGGAAGGACTGTCCAAGGCATGTGGTCCTCTTTGGAGACCAATCTATATCACTGTCCTGGAGATGAGGTTGGTGCTTCTGCTCTTTTAAGCTCTACATGCCTGTCTTCCTCCGGGGTCTATTACCGTACAGACTTGACAATATGTCAGTAGTCTGGTACATCAACAAACAGGGGATGGTGCAGATCTTATCCCCTTTGTCACGAAGCCATGAGATTGTGGTAGTGGGCGATTTCCACCAGGCGTTTTCTGGTGATAATGCACATTCTGGGGAGGTCCAACATACTAGCGGACAGGTTCGGCAGGTCTATTCTGATGCCTTATGAGTGGTCTCTGAATCCTTCACTAGAGGAACAGATCTTTCTAAAGTTGGTGTCAGCCTTGCTGCAATCTCTCTGCCTCTCTTTCCAACATGTAGTGCAGCAAGTATTTTGCTCTGGACCCCCCCTTTCTGGGGGAACCCCCAGAGACGCTCTAGTTCATGCTTGGCCCCCTCTTCTACTGTATGCTTATTCTCCGCTCCCTCTAATTCCCAAGTTTATTCAGAAAGCCCGATGGCTGGGGAGCTCGATCATCCTCCTTGCCCCTTTCTCGCCTCGCCAAGTTTGGTTCCCCACTCTGTTGTCTGATGTATGGTGTCTCCGCTAAATCCGGTTCCAGATCTGATTACACATCCCTCAGGGATGCCTCTCCTGGATTTAGTCAGCCTTAAGCTCGCAGCTTGGCTGCTCCATTTCCCATAATAGCTAGGACTCACGGGTTGTCTTCCCCTGTTAAAAGGATTTTGATAGCGGCTCACAGATCTTCTACCAGGAAGGTTTATTTGAGTAAATGGAAGTGCTTCTCAATCTGGGCTTCTCAACATGACCTGGATCCTTTCACTGCACCAGTCTCTGCCATTTTTGGATTTTTCGGCGGACATTTTTAATAATGGGGCTAGTTTCTCTGCAGCTAAGGTGCAATTGGCAGCGATTTCTAACTTTCATATTGGTGAAAATTCAGTGTCATTTGCTTTCTGTAAGCTTTGTAAGGCCTTTTTGAAAGGTACCTTTTTTTCTTAGGCCCCCAATTAGGCACCCAACGCCCCCTTGGGATCTTACCTTTTGTGTTGTAGGCCTTGGTCTCTCCTCCGTTCGAGCCAGCAGCCACAGTTGATCTGCAGTTTCTGTCTTGGAAGACAGCTCTTTTGGTAGTGATTACTTCAACCAAGAGTTTCTGAGAGCCAAGCCTTATCAATCCCCCTTGTATAGTTTTCCACAAGGATAGGATTTTTTTTTTTTTTTTGACTTCTGCTGTTGTCATTTGCTGGCTTGCACTGTCCGTTCTTGGTATGAAACCTGATCTTAACAGAGGTTGGATGATGCTTAACAGTTAAGATTGAGGCTCTTGCTACTGAAGCACTTGACAGCCCCCCCCCCCCCAATATTGGATCTTAGTCACGGCACTCCTAACACTGCAGTTTTGGGCGGTGCAGTGGTGCAGCGGTTAACATGGTCACCTCACAACAAGAGGTTCTCCGGTTTCATTCTCAGCTGGGGTGCCTTCTGTGCGGAGTTTGCATGTTCTCCCTGCATTCAAATGGGTTTCCTCTGGGTACTCCGGTTTCCTCCCACAATCCAACATGCGTCTGGAGCATTTTTCACTGGGCCTCTGCTGAAAATAGGCTGTGTCCTAGTCGGATTTTCCTGGTCAAGAAATGTTAAATTAAAATTAAATTAAATAAAAATAAAAGTACGGTCATCACAGTATTGTTTAGGTACAGGTTTTTGTAAATAATTGAGCAATAAGTTAATGTTGAACTCCTTTGATGCTTCCTGATCTTACAGGTACACGTGTAAATCCGATGTCCTTCAAGGATGCATCTGCAGTCTTTACAAATGGGTAGTCCTGTCGTCAGGCAGCCCTTCGGTCGGCCGGATTCCAAAGTCTGGGTCTGGCTTCGGCTGGTGTCGCACTTCACCCGACGTCATAGCTTCAGTTTTTCGGGTATAAAGGCATCAGCCGACGCCATCTTCCTCAGTCTTTCTTGCCGCGTGGCGCCCGAAGCAGAAGCTGTTCGCAAGTGCCGGTCGGTCAGAACCAGAGATTTCCTACCGAATACTACTTCGAAGACTTCTAAAAAGCTAAGTACCCCGTTGGGGACTCTTTCTTGCCTCAGCCGATGTCAGAAAAAGTGAATAACTGTTTAACTTGTGGGAAACAAATACCTCATAAAGATTTCCACTCTTACTGCTTACCTTGTTTAGGCCCAGACCACGACGTAGCAGCTTGTCTAGCCTGTGCTTCTTTTAACCGACGGACGCTTAGACGTCGGTCAGAATTTGCAGAACAGTTTTTCGGCTCTGAATTTGCTTATATCATGCCGTGGACCCTCCGACTTCACAAATTACCAAAACGCGGAAAAGGACCGACACTCGCGGTCTGCGGTTTTGGCGAAACCGGTTAAGCCAACGCGAGTGTCTCTGTTTCGGCTGAAACCGAGCAAGCGGTTCTTCCCCCGGCCGAAAACATGCCTTCTACCGAGGCCTCTTCTAGCCTGGTGGAATCGGCTTCTGAAATCCAACCTTCTGTTGCGGTTTCTCAGGAATTATCGGACACTATTCCCTTGGATATTTCAACCCCTGCACGTGGAGCTGCTAGGCCTCCTGCAGCCATGTCTATTAAGGCCTTTGCCAGGGCTAAAGCAGCTAAAGCTTCAAAAACGGTGCCTGTTAAACCCCCCTCTCACAGGCCCAGCACCAGTTCCCATATGCTTTCTTTGGCTGAGGATCTCATTTCTTTAATTGTGGCTCCCAGCCTCATCCAGACAGGGCCTCTCATCCACCTCCAGAGAAGAGGCCTAGAGCAGAGCCCCCTGAACCAGTATCCACAGATGACTCCTCTGATGACTCAGAACATACAGACCCTCCTGAGGCTCCTTATTCCCCTTACGAAGACTCTGATGCTGAAGAGTCCATTCCTTCAGCCTCTCCACCTGAGGAATTTTCCTTTGGGGAAACCTTGCATGCTATGAGGGAACAATTTCAGTGGCAGGGCCAGGATTTCTCAGACTCAAGAAAAAGGCTTAGAACCTTTCTACATTTGCCACAGCATAGGCCTTTAGCTATACCTCCAGTACTTTCTGTTGTAGATGATGCATTTAATGATGCTTGCACTGCTCCTGATTCATTACCTCCAGCCCCTGCTAAGCCCGATAGGTTCTACAGGGTCCCGGACACTCATCACCATTTATACAAGGCTCCTTTTGCAGATCCAGAGACTATCTCCCAGGGTCCTAAGGCTGTAGCAACTACATCTGCTAAAAATCCCCTCCCCTCTGAAAGGGAATCCAGATCCTTAGAGAGATGGGGTAAAAAAGTTTACACTTCTGCTACTTTGTCAGCTAGAGCTTTGAACTGCCAATTCCATATGATTCAATATCAAGAGTTTATGCTTGACCAGTTAACTAAAAAGCTGTCCTCTGAAGAATCTCTAGATAAAAAATAGGTTCAGGAAATGGTACATAACATACAGCAGGTTAGTAACCATTCCTTAAAATGTGGCTATGATGCACTGGAGGCTTCCTTTAGATCAGCCATGACTGGCACAGTTATCCAGAGACATGCATGGTTGAAAGAGCAGGCATTACCAGACCATGTCAAATCTAAGCTTTTGGATGCACCCATGGACAATTTGGTTCCCCTGCACAGCAGGTACTAAAGAAGATGGAAGAGAAGGGACCATGTCAAATCTAAGCCTTTGGATGCACCCATGGACAAGGTCAATTTATTTGGTTCCCCTGCACAGCAGGTACTAAAGAAGATGGAAGAGAAGGCGAAATCTGTACAAACAGTGAAAGATTTCTTACAGGTTCAACCTCCAAGGTTTAGCAGGAACTGGCCCTCCAAAAATTGGTCCTTTCCAGACTCCTCTAAGACACAGAGAGGCAGGAATAGGTGTTCAAGAGGCAGAAACCAATCCAGGGGTGCCTACAGGGGACGCCAGTAGCAAGGTAACAACCAGCGAGGCACGGACGCAGCCACCACCACTACAACACCACAATCACAGTGACTTGGATGTGGCACCGCCAACCAGGGAACAACTGGAAGCACCCTTAGGCGGAAAGCTAACCTTATTTTCAAAAAACTGGCATTACATCACAAGGGAAAAATGGATTTTGAAAACTATAGACCAAGGTTACAGGTTCCATTTCCATACTCTGCCAGGAAAGAGAGGAATGCCAAACCTACCACCTACTCAAAGGGCAGAGGCTCTAAAGCAAATATCTCAATTATTAAGAATGAGAGCTGTGGAAAAGGTACCATCTATGGAGCAAGGAAAGGGATTTTACTCCAGACTCTTCCTGGTACCAAGAAAAGAGAACAAATGGAGGCCTATTCTCGACCTGTCCGCTTTAAACACATTCCTCATTGTTCCAAAATTCAAAATGCTGACCCTACAGCAGCTTCTTCCCATGCTGGGCAAGGAGTCTTGGCTGGTAACTCTAGATCTCAAGGAGGCATACCTGCACGTCCCCATATGACCAATTTGCAGAAGATACCTCAGATTTCTTGCAGGATCAGAGCATTATCAATTCTCAGCATTGCCCTTTGGCTTATCTACTGCGCCCAGAGTGTTCACGAAATGCCTGGCATCAGTAATTGCTCATTGCAGACTTCAGGGGATCCAAATTTATCCCTACCTGGACGACTGCCTGATTCAAGCGGACAACAAAAGCAAACTAACAGAAGACTTACAAAGAGTCATTTACCTACTGCAAGCCCTGGGATATACAGTCAATATAAAAAAGTCAAGGCTGACTCCATCCCAAAGAATAACTTTTCTGGGTGCAGAGCTGGACACATCAAAACAAATGGCATTCCTGACTGCAGAAAAGCAAGAGCAACTACCTCTCTACTTCTTGGCATTAACAAAGCAGAACCATCTAACTGCAAGAAAAGTACTGCAAGCCCTAGGCTTCATGGCATCCTGCATAATTCTGGTCCCTCATGCCAGACTGCATAATGAGAAAGCTACAGTGGTACCTAAAGAATTTGTGGTCCCAACACAAGCACAGCCTAGAAACCAAAATTCCAATAATCCCATGCCTGAAACAAGAGTTCCTATGGTGGGCTCAGGCCTGTCGATCAAACAAAGGATTGCCCTTCTGCAACAGTCAACCAAGCCAAACCATCACGACAGATGCCTCAGACCTCGGTTGGGGGCACACATGCTGGACAAGTGCATACAAGGCTTATGGACTCAAGACCAGCTGCGCCTGCACATAAATCTAAAGGAAATGCTGGCAGTAAAACTGGCAATCCAGTCATTCCGACCATTTCTCCAAGAAGGTCAGTTGATGATAAGGACAGACAACACCACAGTTATGTGGTACATCAACAAACAGGGAGGCACACATTCATATCCTCTATGCCGGCTGGCACTGGACCTATGGGATGTGGCTCTGAGCTACAACATTCAGTTACAAGCAATTTTTGTACCGGGAAAAGAAAACATTCTGGCAGACATTTTAAGCAGAACTACCACAGATGCCCACGAATGGATGCTGCATCCGGACATCTTCAAAGCCATCACAAGAGAATGGGGATTACCACAAATAGACTTATTTGCATCCCCACTCAATCACCAGCTAAAGAAATTCTGCGCAAGGACGTACCACCCACTTGCTTGGAAGGTGGACTCCCTATCTTTCAGTTGGAAAAACCTGACAGCTTATGCATTCCCACCACTTCCTTTGATGCACAAGGTGCTTTTGAAGATCAAAGAGGAACGTCCAAGGATCATTCTGATAGCTCCAGACTGGCCAAGACAACATTGGTACCCATTGCTGAGGAGCATGTCTCGAGAACAAATATGGACACTGCCCCTGATTCCATTGCTGTTAACACAGAACAACTACAACATCCTGCATCCAAACCTGAAAACTCTGCAGCTAACTGCCTGGAACATTACATAAGGGCAATTAACCCAGATTTATCCCAAAGGGTTAAAGACATAATCCTTGAGGCTCGTAGACCTTCAACAAGAAAGAATTATGCAGCAAAATGGAAAAGATATCTCATTTGGAGTACTGCAAAAGGAGAAGATGTGGCACTAGTAAACATAGCCAACATACTGGAGTACTTGGCAGAGCTCTTCCATGCAGGCCTGTCCTATTCTTCCATCAAGATACATGCATCAGCTATTTCAGCAGAATACAGCTTGGATCCTCCTGTCTTCTCTCATCCTCTGCTCAGACAGTTTCTGAGAGGAATTAAAAATGTAAAACCTCCCAGGAAACCACCATTGCCAGCATGGGACTTGAACTTTGTGTTAGAAAAATTAACACTTCCCCCTTTCGAACCAGCAGCAACAGCAGAATTACAATACTTATCCTGGAAGACTGCTTTCCTACTGGCAATCACCTCAGCAAGAAGGGTCTCTGAACTACAGGCATTAATGGCAGTGCAACCCTTCCTGATCTTCCATCAAGATAGTGTCCATGAGAACAAATCCCACATTTATGCCTAAGGTGGTAAACAGAGTGTCTTTAAATCAGGCTATCCACCTACCTACATTCTTCCCCAACCCACAGAACAGGGGAGAAAGACTGTTGCATACCTTGGATGTACATAGGCAATTGCGCTACTACCTGGACAGGACCAAGTCCAATAGAAAAACTGACCAGCTTCTGGTAGCATCTGCAACAGGAAAGGAAGGAAAACCTATTTCAAAACAGACAATCTCCAAATGGATAGGAAATTGCATTAGATTTTGTTACTCCTACCATGGAAAGAAAACTCCAGAGAACATCAGACCTCACTCCACAAGGGCTACAGCCACTACCACAGCTTTCTTACGAGGAGTGGCTACCAAGGACATTATAGAGGCTGCTACTTGGACCTCCGTGCATACATTTGCCAAGCATTACAATTTACCTTTATACTCTAGATCCCGAGCAGGTTTTGCCACTGCTGTTTTGCAAGGGATCCTAACTACACCATAATCTCTACTTTTTTTTCCTCCTCCCCTAGTTTAGCTATGGTATTCTACCCATTTGTAAAGACTGCAGATGCATCCTTGAAGGACATAGTACAGTTTTGTACCTACCATAAATGTAGATGTCCGATAGGAATGCATCTGCAGTCAGGATTACCCACCCACCTTCCCCTCTGTGGTACTCCTAGGGTATTTGCCATCCTTCAGCTAGCTTGGGGGGGATCTATTATGGTGTATTTGTTTGTATATATGTACATACATGCTTATTTTATGTGTTTGCTCTCTACTATTTGGAAACATTGGCATTTATCCAAATTTAGCCATCAAAGAGGGCACCTGGCATCTGGGGCAAGAAACACCGAGGAAGATGGCGTCGGCTGATGCCTTTATACCCGAAAAACTGCAGCTATGACGTCGGGTGAAGTGCGACACCAGCCGAAGCCAGACCCAGACTTTGGAATCCGACCGACCGAAGGGCTGCCTGACGACAGGACTACCCATTTGTAAAGACTGCAGATGCATTCCTATCGGACATCTACATTTATGGTAGGTACAAAACTGTACTTTTTTTTGCCAACACATTTACAGTTTGAAATGAAAAAAAGATGTATGCATATGCAGTGTCTACTGAGAATTGTGCATACTGCATTGCATTAAATGGCTCCTTTTCATCTGCCTTTACTGTATTTCTGATGACCTATTTAACCGTGCAGAGTTTGATTGCCAGTGATCTAATTATACTTGTTTTTTCCCATACAGAAAGTAGATCAAAGTCTTGGCCTAGAATTTAGTGTTATGCTGATGTACTGTTTAAATATGTCAGGGCAGAAAAGTTTTAAGTGAACAATTGCCTGTGGGGGTTGCTCAGCAGAGTGAGTGCAGGATGATATTGGGTCTCTCTTGGTCTTTGTGCCTGTTTATGTACTTGAAAGATAAGTACAGATAATCTTTAAATGTGTCCCTTTTCTCTTCCTTTGTTTTTACTGACTTTTTAACTAATGTTTGTAACATTTCCTTATCAGAAAGTTAGTAAGCCTAAATTCTTCCATCAGTATGTTTTAAGCATATACTTCTGCAAAATACAAACATTTTATTTATTTATATATATTTATATATATATATATATATATATATATATATATATATATATATATATATATATATATATATAGTATATTCATTTTCATGCAGTAAAAGAGAGTAGATATATATATATATATATATATATATATATATATATATATATATATATATAGTATATTCATTTTCATGCAGTAAAAGAGTATCAAGTTTAAGCCCAGAAAATATCACCTTAGTTCTTGGATCTAGGAGAATGATTGATTCTAATCCTCCAGCAGAAGGACTAGGACTCCCTGTAGAAGCTTATTCAAGCCAGTTAAGTGAGTTGATGGACAAAAGTTTTTGTTCTGGTATACCAGTTGCACTTCAGTTATTTAAATGCATTCTGAGCCCATAGAAGAAGCGTCCAAGGGTGTTGAATGGTGAAAAAGGTAGGAAAATAAATTGGCGAATCCAAGGGTTTGACTGAGGTTAAGTGCCTTATCTGAATATTCCACAAAGCTAACTTGATCTTTTGTGATTCTTTCCATTAAGCTCACCATTTATCAATTGTTTGGTTAGCTAAGAAAGCAAATATTTAATACAGCTTGCCAAATAAGGTATAAAACTTAAATTCACTAAACTTTCTGTTATATTATGAGGCAAGAAGAAAGCACAAATAATAAGTAACCCTTTTGAAATGCTTTCACACAAGCTTCATTGGGCCTTTCTGTAATATGGAAAAAAACTTGTCAGTTTTATAGCCAGTATGAAGCCTGCTTTTACAAGGCTAGTGTTGGCTTTTTTTACTCTGATGTTAACTTCAGTTACCGTTTATTTGCAGGTCTTTCTTTCTTTTGCATGCCCATATTGTTGTATTCAACTAGTTTATGGGATGAGTTGATGGACAAGCCATGCTTGCTTTTATGGGGCTCATATTAAAATACTTTCTCTCTGTAAAACAAGGTAATGCATGGGGCTCAAAAAACAAGGAGAGACTGGGATTTTGGAAGTAGACCTTTAAGAATAATAATCGTACAGAATATTATATTCATAAATTAGTAGAAAGTATCCCAAGAACTAAGCCAACGTGGGAATGGAGAAGGATTCTGCTGACCGGGAGGACTGCAATTAGGGATGCAGACAGGCAAGAGAGGGCTTAAATTTATTGGAGAAAACTGGCAAAGGAACCAGTGTATTGGGACCAAATAACTAGAGAGGGGAAATGTAAAATAATGGGAAGACACCAAGAATTTATTTGGACTGCAGGTTAGAGATTGCCTTCCCTGTTGAGGATTGATATCAGAGTACAGGCAAACAAAGAAATGGTGGTCCTAAATGAAAGACCAGCACTGCTACAGTTTTTAGTAGAATCTGAAACAGAAGTTGCAGTTAAAGTAATTTAGTAGAGCATATAAATTATTGTATAATAACTATTAGACCCTGTCAGAAGAGGATAGAAAACTTAATCAGAGGAGGTTAGGAAGGATTGGGAAGAGAGATTGGATAAGCAATTCACAAAGAAACAATGGGGGACATATGTATGTCTCCCAAATATGCAACAAAGTCTAGAAGATTTAGGATCTTTGCTTGCAAGTGTTTACTTTGGAGTCTACTTTGGGTATAAAAATACCTGAGAATTTTTCCTCATGTAGACTGCAAATGTTGGGGGTGTAATGGGGAAGAAAGAAGCAACCGAGAACATATTTTCTGTGAGTCTAATGAGTTGGCTGGACTTTAAAGATTCCCTGCAGACTGCTCTGTCGGAGATGCTGGGTGAGCAAATTGATGTGACTAGGGAAGTGATCTTTTGAGCTGTGATACAGAATCTGAATTGCCTAGACATAGTAAGGCTTTGCGGAGTCTAATTATGATGACTGCCAAAAAAGCAATTACTAGAAAATGGAAATCCAAGTTTAAACCAACTTTACTAGAAGTAGCAAAGATAGTGACAGAGATAAAAACAAGTGGAGCTGGGATCTTTAGAAAAGGGTAGGAGCAAATCCCATAGGAAAAAAATGGGAAATGTGGGATCAATACATGAATTGAATGAGCTGTGTAATGGTTGTCTGACAATGACTGGCTATATTATAAGTGATATGTAATGTTTGCAGCCGCAGTTGTGTCTGCAATGTTTGTAATGTAGAATGTTTACAACTGAGACTGTGTCGTATGGTTTATTTTCATTTACATGAATGCGATTGCCTATGTCATACATGATGATTTATTAAGGATGTTTCTTGTTTAAAAAAAAAAAAAAAAGTCAATGCTGCTTTTAAGAGCGTCATTTTTTGTTATCTTGATAATAACAGGGCCTGCTTTCAGACTGTCTGAGGGCAAAATCTGGAGTACTTCAGTTGAAATGAGCCCCTTGCAAACGGGCACTATCATTATGGAAGGATGAGATGGATGGATTGTATGAGGAAAAGACCTGCAACAGGCAGGACTGACTTAAAAGAAGGCAGAAGAGTGGCACTGAAGCGAAACAGATTGACTGTTGATGTGACACCATAACTCTGTGTAGAAAGTGGGGGGTGGTGGTGATGATAATCAAAGAGATGACTTTAGTATCACTAACACGTATGTGAGATAAAGGACTGACTTGGTTAACTGCTGCTGTAGTTGAGTTAAGCATCCTCAATATATAGTTATCAGTATTTCCCTTTGAGCTTCTTGAGTGCTGATTACTGTCTTTAGAGAGTATGCTGATGGTTGTTAAGAGGGGGAAAAGGGTTTTGGTGTTTTAGTTGATTGCATTAACACTATGCATCCATGTACGACAATGTGCTAACAGTACTGAATAGATGTCATGTGCCTGCACCCTTGCTTCTAGAGAAATCACTTGCAAAGGTAACTTTAGACCACAGTTATTTTGTAAATTCGTTTATTAGTACTTCTAATATAACCTCCCTTCTCCAAAACATTATTTACAATGCATTGTCTTACAATTTCAATTTTTTGTATGTAATTTACTTCTACCCTTTTCTAAAGAAACCACCTTCAGGTCTTTTCTCTGTTAAAATATTCGCTGCTTCAAATACAGTTGGATTAGACATTTCCATTTTCTAGTTATTTTTTTGTATGTGTTTATCGGCCACTAGAAATCAACTTTACACTCCCAAAGCATATATTCCCAGTTGCCCATTTCTTCTCCATTACCCCTTCCAACGTTTGCAATCTACAGGAAGACAAAAATATATTTGGGGGGTGTCTGCTTGGGGTATAAAAATACCTATGCAAACACTTTCAAGCAAAAATCCTAAATCTTCTAGACTTTGCATATTTGGCCTCAAATTATTTCCTTGTGAATAGCTTATCCAATCTCTTTTCCCAGTCGTTTCTAACTTCCTCTGATTAGTTCCCATAGTTATTGTGCAACATTTTATATGGCCTAATAATATCCCTTTTTTAACAACAGCTTCTGTTCTAGATTTAACTAAAAACTCTACCAGAGCAGGTCTTTCACTTAGGATTCCCGATCCCTTTCTCTTTGCCTATGCTCTGATATCCATCCCTGTTAGGGAAGGCAGTCTCTAGCCTACAAGTCCATATGTCTTCTTGTCCTCTTCCATCCTGTTACCTTTTCCTCTATAGTTTTGTTCCCAGTGTTATGGTTTCTTTGCCAGTTTTCTCTAGTAAATTCCAGCTCCCACTTGCCTATTCTCTCTACCCCTAATTTCAGTCATCCCTAATGGCAGAATCTCCTTTATCCATTCTCATGTTGGTTTACTTCTTAAAATGCTTTCTCTTACTTTATAAATATATTCTGTATGGCTGCTGTTAGTCTCCTTAAGGATCTTCATCCAAAGTCCCACTCTCTCTCCTTATTTCTTGAACCCCCACCCCACTTCATAATCATCCCTTTCCCTTTGAATTGTAGCTTTCTGTTTGCATTACATATGACCCTTAACTGTTTAGCTGTAAAATATCCCTTCAACACAAGTAATCCTAAACCACCTTTTTCTTTTGGGTCAGTTTATCCCCTTGAACCTTATCCTTTTCCTCTCCCTGATAAAATTCTTCGACTCTTACAACTTCTCATTTGGTTGGTAGAAATATTCCTGTCCTGTATAATAAAAAATAAATAAATTAAAAAAATAAAGGGACATTTTCACTGCTTGTGTCTTTCTTATTCCTATCCATAAACACAAGCTTCCAGCTTCGTTTTGTATTACCTTTTGTTTATTCTCTTCCCACATATCCTTAGTTGCCATAACAGAATCCTTTTTAACCCATACTCCTAAATACTTCATTGTATCATGTCATCATAAATGTGTATTGCTGAACCAATTCATGGCTATAGCCCTTGTTTTGTCCTCTTTAATTTTATATCCTGAATGTTTCCACAACAATGAGATGTCCCCGTTTTCTTTCCGGTGCAAAATATTGTCTGCAAATCTTAACCATAACAGTTCTATCCTGGAATTTCTAAGTCTCTAATTTTCTTTAACAACTCTAAATGTAATGCAGATAAGAAAGGGGAAAGAGGATACCCCTGCTTAATTCGTCTGTTCAGGCACAACTTATCTGAAAGGAATCCTCCCACTTTAAGTTTTGCTTCCCGTCCCTTATGTATTCTACTAATTAACCTTATTTTTGAATCGGGGAATGAAAGTGCTTCAATTGCCCTACTCATAAGATCCCATCTTACTCTATCAAATAATTTCTTTGCATCAAGACCCACCAAAAACATTTTCTTGCATTCTGCTTCCCTCTGGATCATCATTGTTCTAATAATGCTGTCAAATGTTTACCTCCCCTCTACAAAACCACATTATCCATATCTATCAATTTTGGCAACACATAAACACTTACAGGAATGCTCTAAAATTGAAAGGGGCCTATATGAAGCTGGGTCTGATGGGTCTTTACAGTCTTTCGGTATTAGAGCCACCACATCTTTCTTCCAGGATGTTGTTGCTTCCCCTCTTTTTAAAATACTGTTAAAACCTTTCTGGTCATTATCACTTTCTTTCCTCCTAGCTTCCAAACTCCGACAGGAATATCATCTATTCCTGGAGATTTTTTTGCAGATTGATTATATGTCACCATTTTTATCTAATCTCCTCTATCTTAACTGTTAATTATTGATCTACCCCTAACCTTGGCATACTTTGTCTTCCATAAATATTTACATTTGTTCGTTTTCTTGAGTTCCACATTCCTGTGCTTTATACAGATTTTCATAGCATTTCCAAAATATCGGTAATATCTCCACAGGATCTGTTATTTTTCTTGTTATATAGGCTCCCTAAGTTTAGCAACAACCCTTTCTACTTTCTCTTGCAAAGTCATTGTGCTAAGAGTTTTTGTGCTCCATAGTTATCACAACTGCTTAATGGCAATCTTTCTAAACCTTTGCATGTTATCCAGATACTCCCTTATTTTCACTGTAATTCTGCCTCCTCCTCTTCTGAGAGATTTCCTTTTATTCTGTAATATTTTTGTCAGCCCGTGAAGTAATTTGCGTACCCCCTAACAATTTTTCTTGTATTTTTACCCTGTTTTTAAACTCCACTTTCATTGTATCCACTGACTAGCCATAATTTATGAAGAAGTTTCTATTTTCCATAGTAACTGTAGAATAATTTCCACTAACCATTCCTTAAATTCCTGTCTTTTTAATGGCTAGGTGGGAAAATGCCAATGTTTATTTTGTTTTCTTCATTATCCAGCATTTTTATTTTGGTTATTGGCACATCATCTGAAATAGTTATTGGATGTGTTTCAAAACTTTCAATTAAATGGACATGTTGGGAAATTTCGGTCTAGTCCAAGGTATTGTACTTTGGAGAATAATATGTGAATTCTGTTCTTACTACTGAGTTTGCATCTTCCATACCAAGTAGTTTAATAAATTTCTTCAGAAATCTATCCTCTTTTGTTATATTTTCTTATCTAAGTCCCCCTCAGATATTTACTCACTGTTGCAAATAAAGTTCTGGTCTCCCTTATAAGTAATTTTTCTTTATCAAATTCACATGCTCATTTATTTCCAAATGTGTCTCCTGTAGCATTGCTATTTGCACTTTGCATTTCTTAATATAATTCGATACTCTTACTTTTTTGTGTATACCTGTGAGACCATTCACATTCTAAAATACATTTAGTGTAGCCATTATGACAAGAAGTCATTACTCCCACATATTATATGTATGTATAATATATATATAATGTATATATGTATATGTGTGTGTGTATATATATATATATATATATATATATATATATATATATATATATATATATATTATAATATGACAGCATTTTTTTTAAATTTCTGTTTCCATCATTTCTGTTACATGTACCCACCATGTTTGGCAGGTTGACATGTTACACAGTTGTATCTAGTCTTGTCCATTTGAACGTATGTCACATTTTATAAGGCTTATTATTTTAATGAAAACACTCAAAAAAAACAAGCACTCCTCAGAACACCCCCATCATCTATTAACTCAAACACACAAAACTACGTATATTTTTAAAGTAGTTTAAAGAAGTTTAACCCTACTGATAGGAACAACTATCCGAAATCCGTAACTGTACCCACAGCATTAACTAACCTAAAATGAATGTTATCCATGCTAAGCCACATGATGCAGCCCATGCTCCTACTTACCCTAATTTTGTCTTTCCTTGCCTTATTGTTATTCACCTCCCACATATGTGAAACAACTTGTATGCTTTCAGAAAACATTAACTTTAAGTCTTAAGAAAAAGCGCACTGGTTGTCTTTAAATAAAACTTAATTATACAGCGTTCTAGTAAATGCATTA